>NC_081562.1:133284667-133313857 GCF_022355385.1 Mustela nigripes
AAAAAAAAAAAAAAAAAAAAAAAGAAAAAGGAATTCTTGTGTACTGTTGGTGGGAATGTAATTTGGGCCAACACTGTGGACACTAAAATGATAATTTGAAAAGATACATGCAGGATTTATGTTTGTTGCAGGATTATTTACAGTAGCCAAGATATGGAAGTGTCCCTCAAAAAATGAAGGGATAAGGAAGATGTAGTATAGATATACCACAAAATATTACACAGCCATTAAAAAAGATGAGATGACAGCACAGATGGACAGAAAACATATTATGCTAAATGATGTATGTCAGATGAGAAAGATGTATGCCATATGATTTCAGTCATATGTGGAATAAAATATGAGTAAACAAACAAAAAGCAGAGTCACACTTGTAAGTATAGAGAAACGGGTGGTTGCCAAAGGGGAAGGGCGAGGAGGATGGGCAAAATGGTTGAAGGGAGGCAGGAGATACAGGCTTCCAGTTATGGAATGAATAAATCATGGTAGTAAAAGGCACAGCATACGGAATATAGTCAATGATATGGTAATGGTGTTGTATGCTGACAGATGGTAGCTACACTTGTGGTGAGCAAAGCATAATGTATAAACTTGTTGAATCACATGTTGTACACCTGAAACTAATGTAACATTGTCAAAATGTTCAAATAAGAACAATTCTTAATTAAAATGTTATTTTTTACATTAAGTTTCAACCTTTTTGCAGCCTTACTTCTTAGCTATATTAGCATTCTTGCATCCATTATAAATGGTGTTTTCATATTTTTGAACTTTATAGTATAGAAATGCTACTGATTTTTCTACGCTGAACTTTGTACACAACCTCACTGATGGCTTTCTTCAGTTTTAATGTTTTTTTCAAGTTCTCTATATAAATATTATATGTAGACAGTAACATAATTTCAACGTGGTATCAGTTTTGCAACTTCCCCTCTAAGATGTACATTCCCTTCAGTTTTCTTATCCTACTTTTCTATTGTTTGAATAGAAAGTGTGAAAGTGGACATCTTGTGTAAATTACTTTAAGGGGGTTATAGCTAATACAGAACCATTATGATGTTTGTATAAGTTGTTGGCAGGGATCCTTTGTCAAAATAAGGTAACTTCTTATATTCAATATGACCTGTGATTAAGATGAGGTTTCTAAAGGTAGATTATCTGGGTTCAAACATGATGTGGTATTTATTAAAGTTCTAGGAAGATTTATACAACTATTCTGGTCTGATACAGCTCCATCAGCATTTGATTTTGGCATAGTATATGTGCAATATTCATAGACATTTCCTATATATGTATACTACATCTTTGTCCGTTTTTCAGTCAGTGGACATTTGGGCTTTTTCCACAATATGGCTATTGTTGATAATTCTGCTAAAAACATCGAGGTGCATGTATTCCTGCAAATCAGTATTTTTGTATCCTTTGGGTAAATATCTAGTAGAGAAATTCATTCATTTTTATGGTTGAGTGATATTCCATTGTATAGACATGCTGCATTTTGTTTACCCACTCATAGGTTAATGGACATTTGGGTTGTTTATTACTTTAAGCTAATGTAAATAATGTTGCTATGAACATTCATGTACAAGTTTTTGTGGGGATATATGTCTTCATTTCTCTAGAGTATGTAGCTATGAGGGCAATTGCTGAATGGTATGTTTCCTATATGTTAACTCTTTGAAAAACTGCCTGACTACTTTCCAAAATGGCTGTACCATTTTACCTTCCTACGACAGTGTATTAAAAATGATACCCAGTAGTGCAATTGCAGGGTCATAGGGAAGCTCTATTTTTAATTTCTTGAGGAATCTCCACACTGTTCTCCAAAGTGGCTGGACCAAAAGGACAGTCATGTCCTTGTCAATCAAGTAACACTTGTTACTATTTGTCCTTTTTGTTTGAGCCATCTTGGTGGATGTGAAGTAATGTCTCATTGTGAGTGGACTTTTTAAAAACATTTTATTTATTTATTTATTTATTTATTTATTTATTTATTTGAGATGGAGCAAGAGAGCATGAGAGAGAGAACAAGTGAGGGGGAAGAACAGAAGGAGAGAAAGAAGATTCTCCACTGAGCAGATGCCTGATACAGGGCTTGATTTCAGGATCCTGGGACCCTGGGATCATGACCTGAGTCAAAGGCAGACACCTAACCAACTGAGCTACCCAGGCATCTCTTCATTGTGGATTTGGTTCACATTTCTCTAATGGCTAATGATGTTGAGCATCTTTTTATGTGCTTATTGATCATTTATTTTCTTTGGAGATATCTATTCAAATACTTTGCTTATTTTTAAATTGGGTTGTTTTTTATTTTTGAAATATATTTCTTTTTAAATTCTAGATGTAGATAATTTATCAGAGCTTAAGAGATACAGAATTTGCTAATATTTTCTTCATTCTATGAATTATATCTCCATTTACTTGATGACTTCCTTTGGAACACAAAACATTTTAATAGATGGTATCCAATTTATCTATTGTTTCTATTGTCACTTGTACTTTTATTTTCCTAAGAAGTTTTTGCCTATCCCAAAGAAAAAAAGATTTTCTCCTATATTTTTCTTTAAAGATCTTTACAGTTTTAATCTTTTTCATTTAAATATCTTATCTTTCTAAGTCAATTTATGTGTAGTGTGAGGAAGAGGTTCAGCTTTTTTTTTTTTTTAATTAATGTAGATAGATAGTTTTCTGAGCACCACTTGTTGAAAAGACTATTTTTTGGTTTCTTGTGGAAAATTGACTAAATGTAATGGATTATTTCTGTATTCTCAATTCTGTTCCATAAATCTATATGTCTATCCCTATGTGAGTACTACACTGTCTTAGCTGCTATAGCTCCATAGTAAGCTTCGAAATTGGGAAATGTGAGTACCCCAACTTTGTTCTTTTCAAAGATAATTTTGGCTATTCTTGGTCCCTTGAATTTCCATGTGAATTTTAGGATCAGTTTGACAACTGCAAAGAAGCCAGCTGGTGTTTTGATAAGGATGGTATTGAATAAATGTATAGATCGGTTTGAAGAGTGTTGCTATTTTACCCATTTTAAGTCTTACTTATGAACATGTATGTCTTACCATTTATTTAAACCTTTAATTTCTATCAATAATGTTTTGTAATTTTCAGAGTGTATGTTTTGCATTTACTTTGTTATATTTGTTTCTAGGTATTCATTCTCTTGATGTTACTGTAAATGTAATTGTTTTCTTAATTTTGTTTTTGTTTTTCATTTTTTTATGTCCACGTAAATTTGCATTTTTTAGAACAAACTAACAGTTATGCTGGCAAAAATATCAAAGTAAGCTTTCAATACACTGAAAAGCAACATTATTTTCCATGTCTACAAAGTATACATTTGCTTTAAAAAATGTGGCAAAGTTTACCCTAACAGAACTTTTTCATCAAATCATAGACATAGATATGGAAATCATCATCAAATTTGATGAAATACACAGAGGGTTTGGCTTCCACCTGGTGAATGATCATATCAGTCTGTTTGAATATTCTATGTGTTGACCTATGGGGCCATCTACAAAACTTCCTGGCTCCCTCTCTATTTATTGGAGGGGACTCACTGGACTCCACATGATACTGAGGTCTGCTTTATAATGATCTAAAGTTGGTGCATGTACAGGATAGGATCTTTCTCATAGGCAATGAATGAAGGGGAATGGTCTTCACCCTAGCACCTATCACAAAAGCCTGCTTTAATTTTGTTTTTGGATTGTTTATTGCTAGTATTGAAGTGCTTTTGATTTTTGCTTATTCTGAATTGATATGTATCTTGCAACTTTGATGTGCTAATTTATTATTTTTATTAATAATGTATTCCTTAGGGGCACCTGGGTGGCTCAGTGGGTTAAGCCGCTGCCTTCGGCTCAGGTCATGATCTCAGGGTCCTGGGATCAAGTCCCGAATCTGGCTCTCTGCTCAGCAGGGAGCCTGCTTCCTCCTCTCTCTCTCTCTCTGCCTGCCTCTCTGCCTACTTGTGATCTCTCTCTGTCAAATAAATAAATAAAATCTTTAAAAAAAAATGTATTCCTTAGGTTTTTCCATACACAAGATTATTTCATCTGCAAAAAGAGATCATTTTACTTCTTTCCAAATCTGGATAGCTTTTATTTTACTACATTGTCTAATTGCCCTAAATAGAACCTTCAGTGGAAAGCTGAATAGAAATTGTAAGAGTTGACTGTGTTGTATTGCACCTGGTCTTAAAGGAAAGAATTTTAGTCTTTCAACCCTTTGATGATAGATATAGATGATAGATTTTATAGATTCTTTTTATCAAGTTGAGGAAATTTTGTGTACTCCTACTTTGTTTTATAGTAAAGGATGTTGGATTTTTCTCAGACACTTTTGTTGGGTCTGTAGTAATCATGTGGTTTTGTTCTTCATTGTATTAATGAGTTATTACATTAATCAATTTTATGATGGTAAGACAACCTTTAATCCTGGGATAAATTTATAATGCTGAATAAAACCTGGCCAATATGTTACTGAATTCTGTTCACTTGTATTTTGCTAAGAATTTTTGTCTTTATATGCATAAGAGAGATTGGTTTCTAAATTTCATTTGTTATTAAGCCTTTGGTGTTGTTATCAAGACTTCATAGAATGAGTTAAGGAATGTTTCCTCTTTTCTACTATTCAAAAAATTTGTGCGTAATTGGTATTAATTCATCTTTAAATGTTTGGTATAATTCACCAGCAAAGGCATTTGGCTCTGAACTTTTCTTTGTGAGAAGTTTTTGACATTACTAGTTCAACCTTTTTATCTCTTTTACAGCAATTCAGATTTTCTCTTTCTTCCTCACCAGTTTCAGTAGTTTATTTTTTTAAAGAATTTGTTCATTAAAAAAAAATTCCTTTTAATCCAAATTATCTAATCTGTTAGCATTCAGTTGTTCATACTCTTCTCTTGTAATACTTTTTTTTCTGTAAAGTCAGCAGTAATGTCCCCTTTCATACTTTCATATTAGGGAATAGATTTGAGTCTTCTTGGGCTTTTTCCTGACCTAAAATTTCATCACTTTTGCTGAGCTTTCAAATAACTTTTGGTTCATTTTTTCTATTTTTCTGTTCTCTATTTTCTTAATTTTTCTCCAATGTTTATTTTTTTCTTCCTTCTGCTGGCTTTAGGTTTGATGTCCTCTTCTTTTTCCACTTGGGATCAGTTTTTAGTGTTTTATTATCAGTGTTTAATTCCCAAACATGTGGGCAATGTAAATTCAGCCTCCAACTAAGCAAGGAACTCATTACTCAGCATCAGTTCACAGGCTTACCTCTCTGGGTTGATTCCTCTATATTTCTTTGAACTTTAAAAAAAAATTCCATCTTGCAAACCTGTTCATGTATTTTTCTACAGCTAACATTTCTAGATAGTGTGGCAGAAAGATTGTCTTTTGCATGTGAATAATCCCATGCACATCACTTATAATTGCTGGTTTGTGGAAAGTTAGGTCTAAAATTTATCTTTCTGCCTAATAGTCAGTCCTTAAGGATGAAGGTAAAGTAGACAGCTTGTAGGTAGGAAAGCATTTTTCTTACACCTTCAGCATTTAAGGAATAGATTAAGACTTTAGATAAAGTCTCCTGAGTAGAGGGTGTCCTCTTTGCAGAAAAAAACATGAGATAGTAATATGGAACTATTATATTCCTGCACCCAAACTGTTTGACTCTGTCTTTAGATAAACTTTACATAACTTGCTCATTAAAATCAAAATACCTTTCTAATAAAAGCGTTACATTCAATAGCAATATTTTGAGTATAGTTGAAACTCTTTGTTACATTATTTTTATATGTACAACATAGATATTCAAACACCCTGTATGTTGTGCTTTGCTTGCTGTAAATGTAGCTACCATCTGTCACAATCCATTATTATTAATAAAGAAAAGCCAAGTGAGGGTGACACTATTTTCCAATTTTTACTGTTGTTTTTACACAAATTATTGGTAAGTTAGAGAATGGATTTTTTAAATAATCAGTATGTATTAGAAGCTGGTAAAGCAAAATCTTTCATAACTCTCAAACTTTAAAGATCTTAGAAAAAAACTTTCCTTACTGTGTATCTCATTACTTCGTCTACAAAATATGATTAATGACATTAATCTGGGGACAATTTATAGCAAAGATGCAAGAGATAGAGCAGAATCTGAAATGTAATTTTTGCCCCTTATCAAGGAAACTTTGTGTAAGAAAAGGCTGCATTATTCAGATGCTGCTCGGTATCCCAATTGCTTGATGTTATTGAAGTTGTGAGTATGCTGTAGAAAGTTAAATAGTTCACTATGTGAAATCAGCCTTTTTTTTTTTTCAATTAATACTTAGAAGAAGAAGAGATCAACTGAATCAAGTATTATTTTCACCTATCATATTTACAAATGTTTTGCTCTAGGCTTTGCCTAATTATATTTTGGGGTTCTATATATTTTTAATCTAGCTATAATAATGAGCATGCTTCCAAAAGCTGTATGTTAAGCAAAGACTTCTTGTTGCCCTTGGAAAAGGTCCCATTGTCATAGTGGTGGCCCTGCATTTCAGCTCCCATCATTTTTCTGTGTGTAGTGAGGGTACCAGCTCAACTGCCAAAAAACTAAAGCTAAATAAGGAAAAGAATGATCTCAATCAGCTTTTTTTTTTAAGATTTTATTTATTTATTTGACAGAGAAAGATCACAAGTAGGCAGGGAGGCAGGCAGTGAGAAGAGGGGGAAGCAGACACCCTGCTGAGCACAGAACCCAATGCAGGACTCCATCCTAGGACCTTGAGATCATGACCTGAGCTGGGGGCAGAGGCTTAACGCACTGAGCCACCCAGGTGCCTCAATCTCAATCAGTTTGATATTCATTGCTTACAGCCATTGTTAAGATGAAAACATGAAAAATAAATCTGAATGTGAAATAAAGAAATACATTTATTAATCTGATTTTAAAAAAAGAATTGGTTTCAGGCTTTAGAATATTGTTAACCTCCAAATAAGACTTATGTTCTAGATTTACTTATTTTTTTAGTAGGATCTAAAAAGAATCCTTGACTTAGCCTTTTCTTCTGACTCAGGGACCTAAAAAGAACCTTATTCATGCCAATTTAAAACTCGGAGTTTGAGGCTTCCCAATTTAGAACTTTTTCTTTCTTTCTTTTTTAAAGATTTTATTTATTTTATTTGACAGAGATCACAAGTAGGCAGAGAGGCAGGCAGAGAGAGAGAGGAGGAAGCAGGCTCCCTGCTGAGCAGAGAGCACCATGCGGGGCTCGATCCCAGGACTCTGGGACCCGCTGAGCCACCCAGGCGCCCCTAGAACTTTTTGTTTATATATATAACCCACCTTGAAACCTTCTGATCACACAGTTTTTATGCTTAAAAATCTTAGTAAAAACCAAGTAACACTTGGAGTAAAAAGATACCTACTGATCACAGTTTTATGTTTAAAAGTCTTAGTAAAAACCAAGTAGCGCATAGAGTAACAAACTTACAGTAACAAATATAATAGTAAGCTCCTTTGATGACTGGGACTGTGTTTTACCATAGGAAACATTCAGTAAATATTTGCTCAACAAGTAAAATAGAAAAAATATAAATTTGTGAAAATCACAAATCGTCAAGAACTTTTCAGGTGTCATTTCAAGTAATTATGGAGACTTTTGATAGGAGGGATATTTGCAAGGTAAAACTGCAGTTATCATCTATCATCCATAGATTGTCTATGTTACAAGAAGAAGTCTAAAATAGAGGCTTTTTAAAAATTTCCCCAGAGAAAAAAATTAGAAAACAAATGAAATGCCCATTTATATTTACAGTGCTTCAATCTATTCTCTTTCTTTGTCTGCTTATTTGCAAAAGGAGGTACAAAAAAAGTAAACCCTTTCTCAATGCAGTTACTACCAGACATCTTTCCCCCATGATCTGGACTCTGTACAAGTTATTGATTTGAGTTAAGAGGGCAGGTAAAAATCATCACCTTGGCTCAAGTTCCCTATTTCCTGTTACTGGAAGCAGTTCACAGATGCAAATAAAAAAAATGCAAAAGTATGTGTGATTCTCTTATCTTTTGATAAAAGAGAAATTTCTGGGAAGAAATTTTTTTTTAAAGATTTTATTTATTTATTTGACAGACAGAGATCACAAGTAGGCAGAGAGAGAGGAGGAAGCAGGCTCCCCGCTGAGCAGAGAGCCAGACACAGGGCTTGATCCCAGGACCCTGGGATCATGACCTGAGCTGAAGGTAGAGGCTTAACCCACTGAGCCACCCAGGCGCCACAGGGAGGAAATTCTTAAAGGAAAATGCTCATCAGAAATCTTCCCAATCTAAAAATAACATCAATAACAATCATAGTGGGCACCTGGGTGGCTCAGTGGGTTAAGCCGCTGCCTTCGGCTCAGGTCATGATCTCAGGGTCCTGGGATCGAGTCCCGCATCAGGCTCCCTGCTCAGCAGGGAGCCTGCTTCCCCCTCTCTCTCTCTGCCTGCCTCTCTGCCTGCTTGTGATCTCTGTCTGTCAAATAAATAAAAAAAAAAAATTAAAAAAAAATAGCAATCATAGTAATACTTAGTATTCAGGCATTGCAAAGCCCCATATAGAGGAAAGAAGACCTTTATTCTTCACTCTTATAAAAGCAAAAATGAATGAGAGAAATCAATTCTCTTAGTTTCCTAAGAGTGTATCATGTACAGTCTTCCAAATCAGTAGCTTTCAGTACTGATATTCAGTAGCAACCTCCATTCTTCATACTACAGTTTGATTATAATCTTGACAAAATTATTGCCATTTTAATTAGTCACAAAGCATTACCATGTATAAACTCTAAAGCGAACACTGAACCACTTCTTGGAGATTCAGGAGTAAACATAATTCTGGCCTGGCCTTCAAGATGATTGCTGTAGTTGATTCAGACTTCTATGACAAAATACTACAGACTGGGTGGCTTATGAATAACAGAAATATACTTAGGGTTCTGGAGGTTGGGAAGTGCAAGAATATGGCACCAGCAGATTTGATGTAGTGCCTGGTGAGGGCCCATCTCCTGTTTCAGAGACAGCACCTTCTTGCTGTGTCCTCACGTGGTGGAAGGGGCAAGAACTTTGGTGCATCTTTTATAAGAGCAGTACTCCCATTCGTGAGGGCTCTGTCCTGGTATCCAACCACCTCCTGAAAGCCCACTGCCTAATACCATTACCTTGAGGGTTAGCATTTCAACATATACATTTTGGGGTGACACAGACCATAGCAGTGATATTCCATTGAGGAAAGAGACAAGCAAATAGGCCATTACAAAGAATGTTTGAAGAGATACAAGGGCTTTGATTGGGCAGTGTTGGGGTAAAATGGTAGAGTATCCAATTTATTCTTGAGAAGACTGGGAAGGTATGTGGGAAAAGTGGCTTCTAAGCTGATAATCAGAAGATAAATAGAAATTAGTGGGCTGTAGAAGGAAAAAAGAAATCCAAATCATTGGTTTCTTTTGTTACTTTTATCTCTATTCTAATTTTTTTCACATCTCTTTATGTGTCCATAAATAGACTTAAAATGTTAGCACTTAAGCCAAACTATGGAAAGAACCTAGATGTCCATCAACAGATGAATGGATCAAGAAGATGTGGTATATATACACAATGGAATACTATGCAGCCATCAAAAGAAATGGAATCTTGCCATTTGCGACAACATGGATGGAACTAGAGCGTATCATGCTTAGTGAAATAAGTCAAGCAGAGAAAGACAACTATCATATGATCTCCCTGATATGAGGAAGTGGTGATGCAACATGGGGGCTTAAGTGGGTAGGAGAAGAATAAATGAAACAAGATGGGATTGGGAGGGAGACAAACCATAAGTGACTCTTAATCTCACAAAACAAACTGAGGGTTGCTGGGGGGAGGGGGTTTAGGAGAAGGGGGTGGGATTATGGACATTGGGGAGGGTATGTGCTTTGGTGAGTGCTGTGAAGTGTGTAAACCTGGTGATTCACAGACCTGTACCCCTGGGGATAAAAATATATGTTTATAAAAAAATTAAAAACTATAAAAAAAAATGTTAGCACTTAACTTATACAAACAAAAGTAGACAGATATATTCTCTCTTATCCTTAGCACTCCTGATCATGTATACAGACTCTGAGCTTCTGCTGCAGTGGAAATTTTCATTAATCTTGTGTAATTCATATGAATTTTTGTTTCATATGAATAGTGTAGCTTATAGTAAAATTCTAAAGAAGCTACTCAATTCATTTATAAGAGAGAGAGAGAAGTCAGACAAAAGTTAAAACATATTTTATGCTATTGAGTTGTTGGATTTTAGCCTTTTATCAAATATATGCCTGCAAATAGTTGGTTTTGTGGGTTTTTGCTTTTGCATTGTTCCCTTTGCTGTATGGATGCTTTTAGTTTGACATTTGTCTATTTTATTCTTTTGTTTTTTGTGCCTTTGCTGTCATAGTCAAGAAATCTTTGCCAAGACCAGTGTCATGAAGCTCTCTTCTTATTAATTAATTGATTAATCAATTCTTATTTGGATTTTTATAGTTTTGGGTCTCACATTTGGGTCATTAGACCACTTTTAGCTGATTTTGTGGGCCATGATTTAAGATAAGTGTTCAATTTCATTGTTTTGCATGCAGATATCTGGTTTCCCAAACACCATTTATTGGCATCTTTGTCAAAAATCAGTTGACTGTACATTTGTGTGCTTTTTTCTGGGCTCTCTGTTCTGTTTCATTGGTCTTCCTGTCTCTTTTTATGTCAGTACTATACTGTTTTAATTTCTTTAGCTATGTGATATTTTAAAAAACAGGAAAAGTGTTACCTCAGCTTTGTTCCTCTTTCTCAAGATTATTTTGGCTATTTGGGTCCTTTGTATTTGCATATAAACTTTGAGAATTTTTTTTTCTATTTTTGTGAAAAATTTCATTAAAATTTTCATAGAGTTAAATCTATATGTTGTGTTAAATCTGTATATTGCTTTGGTTAGTGTGGGAATTTAAACAATATTAATTCTTCCACTTGATGAACATGGGATACGTTTCCACTTACTTTTGTCTTATTCAATTTATCTCAGTATTGTTTTGTAGTTTTCAGTGTATACATTTTCACCTCACTGGTTAATTCCTAAATACATTATTCTTTCTATGCTCTTGTAAATGGGATTACTTTCTAGATTTCTTTTTCACATAGTTTCTTGTTAGTATAAAGAAACACAACTGGTTTTTATATGTTGTTTTTTGTGACCTGCAACTTTACTGAATTTGCACATTAATCCTAATAAGTTTTTGTGTCATCTTTAGAGTTTTCTTTTTTGTTTTTAAGATTTTATATATTTATTTGTCCGAGAGAGAGACAGAGGGACAGAGAGAGTAGCACAAGCAGAGGGAGAGAGAAGCAGGCTCTCTGCTGAGCAAGGAGCCCTTTATTGATCCCAGGGCCCCTTGATCATGACCTGAGCCAAAGACAGATGCTTAACTGACTGAGCCACCCAGGCATCCCCCAAATTTCTCTACATATAAGACATTCATCTGCAAACAGAGATAGTATTATTTCTGTGTCTCTGATTTGGATGCTTTTTATTTCTTTTTCTTACCTAATTGCCCTGGCTAGCTCTCCTACTACTATGTTCAAAGGGAGTGGAAAGAGTGAAAATCCTTGCTTTATTTCTGATGTTAAAGGAACACCTTTTATTTTTTCACAGTTGACTATAATGTTAGCTGTGTCTTTTTATATGACCTTTATTAAGTTGAACTACATTTCTTCCATATATAGTTTGTTGAGAGATTTGATCATGAAAATGTGTTTTTGTCAAATGAGGTGATTACATAAATCTTATCCTTTATCCTGTTAAAATAGTATATTAACTGATTTCATATGTTAAAACATCCTTGTGTCAGGGAGTAAACTCTATTTGGTTATGGTGTATGATCTTTTAATATGATGTTGAATTCAGTTCACTAATATTTTGTTCAGGACTTTTGCACTTAGGTTTATCAAGAATTCTGGTCTATAGTTTTCTTAGTGGTTTTCTAGGTTTGGTATTGGGGTAATGCAGACCTCATAAAATGAGTTTAGAAATGTGCTCTTTTCTTTTTTGGAAGAGTGTGAGAATGATTGGTATTATTTCTTTAAATATTCAGTAGAACTTACCAGTAATGCCATCTGATCCTGAACATTTCTTTTTGGGGAGGTTTTTGATCATTGATTTAATCTCTTTACTAAATTGATTTGTTCAGATTTTTTTATTTCTTCATGATTCATTCTTGGTAGGTTGTGCTTTTCTAAGAACTTACTCACTTTTCCTTGGTTACCCATTTTACTGACCTATAATTTTTCATATTAATCTATTACTGGGTGAAACACTTGAATAGATAACCTCCAAAGATATATATATGTACTTGGACAACAGGTATATTAAAGGTGCATATATCACAATAATCAAAGAAATACAAATTCAAAACTATGAAGTACTACCTCACACCTGTTAAAATGGCTGTTATTTTTAAAAAGGTAATAAGTGTTGAGAAAGATGTACAGAAATAGGAACTCTTGCAGTGTTGTTGAGACTGCAAAGTGGTACAATTGCTAAACAATATGGCGGCTCCTCAAAAAATTAAAAAATAGAACTACCATATGTTTTAGAAAACCCATTTCGGGTATATATCCAAAAGAATGGAAATAATTCTTTGGAATGCATACACTCATGTTCATTGAAACATTATTCACCACAGCTAAGATACAGAAACAACCTGAATGTCCATAAGTAGATGAACAGATAAAGAAAATATAGTATGTATATATAGTGGAATGTAATTCAAACTTAAAAAGTAAGGAAATTCTGCCATATACAACAACATGGATGAACTTGGAGGACATTATGCTATGGAAAACAAGACAATCATAGAAGACAAATACTGTCTAATTCTACTTATATGTGGTATATAAAATAATTGAATTCCTAGAGACAGAGTAGAATAATGACCCTAGGGGTTGAGGAAGGGGAAAATACATAGTTGATGCTCAATGGACATTGTTTTAGTTATGCAAAATGAGTAAGTTCTAGAAGTCAGCTTATGCCTATAGTTAATAATACTGCATTGTGTATGGAAAAAAATTTGTGGTTAGATTTCATGTTAGTGTTCTTACTCATTTTTTTTTTTTTTAGGTTTTATTTCTTTATTTGACAGAGAGAGACACAGTGAGAGAGGGAACACAAACAGGGGGAGTGGGAGAGGGAGAAGCAGTCTTCCCACTGAACAGGAAGCCTGATGTGGGGCTTTATCCCAGGAACCCTGGGATAATGACCTGAGCCGAAGCAGATGCTTAAAGACTGAGCCACCCAGGCACCCTGAGTTTTCTTACTTTAAATAAATAAATAAATAAATAAATAAATAAATAAATAAAGTAGGCTGGATTTAGCCCCTGGGCTATAATTTGTTCTCTTCAGGGCATACTTTTATAACAGAGTCTCAATCATGGTTTTGTTTAATTTCTCTACTTCCTTATTTTTTCCTACTTTTCTGAGTTTTATTTTTCTCCCTATTCTTTCTCTCTTGTGTTTATGTTACTTGGTTGTTTATGTAATTGTGCAGCCTTTCTGTTATGTTTGACCAAGTAAGAAATAAGTACATAAATATAAAATTTAGAATTAAAGCAAAACATTGTAAAACACCTTATTAAAGGGAGATTAAACACATATGCACAGTAGACCCAGTGGCATCTGGTATCTCTTGGTATTATGCTTCCAGAAAATAGATGTCCAGAGAAAAATAAAACAAAATATTAATCATAGGTATTATTAAAATCTGGCTGGAAATAAGAGTGCACGAGGATTTCCCAAGTAGAAAGAAATTTTTTAATCTTGAGGAAAAGTAATTTTCTGAACCATGAAAATATCCCTTCAGGATGCCAAAAAGTTAAAAAAAATGCAAGTTTGCTGCCTGAATAAACTTGAATATTTAGTTATTAATGAAGTTATTTTGTAAAAATAACATAAAATCAAGTTAGTATTAATGGTGGGTAGCTTTATTTGTGAATATTAATTTTTAGGTATATATTTTTAACACTAAAATGCATATATATTTTCTTAAAAATCTTTTTCATTACTGATGAGATATGTATAACCTTAACTAATAATATATTTAATAGTATATCCAAATCCAACTGATAGTACAGAGTTGCTAGCTATGCTTTCCTTGCAAAATTGCAAGTCACAGCGGGATGGTCTGTAGTTAACACTAAATTTTTGAAATCGCTAATAGTTAAGGAATAAGAAATGATCTTTTCTATAGCACTGACTTACTACAGTTCTTTCTTTAAGTGATTAAAATAAAAGATAGATCATTTGAGGAAGGACTAAAATGAAAACTAAACTTACTTTAAAAAGAAAGGAAAGGAAATATAAGAATAATTTAATTATATGAATGGTTGCATATTTGGCAATTTTCACATCAAACTAAATGATCCTTCCATAATTAATATTAACATGGGAAGGAAACAGAATGACTCTGCTTTTGATTTGAGCTGCATCACTGCTTATCTGCTGATTAGACAAGCTGCTTCTTTCTAATTTATCACTTTAATGTTACTGTTAGTATAAATGACTGGTTTGCAAAACACTAAAACACAATTATAAATAGTCTGACCAGCTTACAGAAGTGCAGGTGTAAGCACCAGCACAGGTCTTCTATTTATCACCATTTGCTTTGATAGAGCAACATTCATTTCATTTATCACTTGATCCCTTTCTATTATTTCTTCCATGGGAGGGTGTCTAATCAGCATTATTTATCTTAGATTGTATTTTCTTGAAACCTTTTAAGGAGCTTCTAACAAGGACACAATTGCTGTACTCATTTAAGGAAACACTCAGCCCCATAAGTCAGAGGTTCATATTCTGATTGTGCTTTTAAAACAGTGAATTGTTTAAAGAGATCTAAAAGATTAATTGTAAACCTTATGTGGCTTCCTGCTCTGTGTGTGTGTGTGTGTGTGTGTGTGTGTGTGTGTACTAATCATAACAACACTCATTAAAATGAATGGACTAATGGAATGCCACTTTTACTGACATAATCAGTAAAAAATGAATGGTTACAGCAGATTCTATAGTCCAATGATTAATATGGCAAATGAAGATTTAAGAATTGTGGAATTTTTGCAGTGAACTCATGAGGTTGCTAAGGATTGTAGGTTATCCACATTGCAAATTGTTGAATGAAGAGACACTCGCCATTGCTGTCTTTATCTCTTTCTGGCCAGCACCCATTTGCTTTTTTTTTCATTTCCTCTGAAAGCCAGGAATGGTAAACATCATGTATTACATGATAGGAAAGATCTGAGATTCTTGGATAAAATAGCTATTTTTGCAAATTTTCCTTCTGTGATGATTTTTTTTTTCTAACAGAGTATGCTCCTCCTTGTACTTTGAAGTTCATATGGCAACAGTGCTTGCCTGTGTAAGTGACAATAGCCATGTAAAAATACTAATGAAAAACAAATAGGTGGAATTTGAAGATGGGAGTGGGACCCCAGAACATCAATTCTAATCCAAGTTCTAGCATTAAGAGGTTGGGCAAATTGTATGACTTTTAATATCTGTAGAATAAGTATATTTGAGTAGACATTCTAATAACTTTTAAGTCATTTTTGTCATACTTGTATTCAAATATAAAAACAACATGGTGATTCACAGACCTGTACCCCTGGGGATAAAAATATATGTTTATAAAAAATAAAAAATTAAAGTCTAAAAAAAAATGCACAAATATCCTGGGTATGTTTCTAATAACTTTAGCTTTATTGGCTCATTTAATCTTCATATCAACACTGTGATGTAGGTACCATCTTGATTATTATTATACAGATGCAGAACCAGAACTGCACAACTAGTAAGTGGTAGAACTTGGTGTCAATCCAGATAGGCTGGTTCCAGAATTCATATGGTTATGCACCATATCATTATGCAATTTATTTGACCTTTCCTCAATGTCCTTTCTCATTTGTAAATGTCTTTTTATTTTAATAAATTTACTGCAAAGGAAATATTATGTCCCAATTATAAATGTAAGACCAATGTCATCAACATAAACAGAAGGTTGCTATAAACATTAAAAAGATACAAAATAAGGTTATTAATTTAAAAATAGTAACATGGCAGTATTAGGAAATCTATGTCTAACGTTACTAGGAGAGACAGACTGATTTGCCCCAGATTTCAGAGTGGTTTCATTGAACATAGGGAAGACAATGTCACTATTACTATTTTTAGCCAAGAATTTTGTTCACCATACCCCGAGTCACAACTTTTCATGTTATAGTAGTTCTTCAGCCTGCTGGCTCCTCACAGGGCCCCTATTTCCTACAAATCCCAACTCCACCACTCTTTTTAAAATTACCATATAGTGTAATATTTGTTTCAGGGGTACAGGTCTGTTATTCATTAGTCTTACACAATTCACAGTACTCATCATAGCACATACCTTCCCCAATGTGCATCTCCCAATCACCCCATCCTGCCCATCCCCTTGCCCTCCAGCAACACTCAGTTTCTTTCCTGAGATTAAGAGTCTCTTATGGATTGTCTCCCTCTCTGGTTTCATCTTGTTTCATGTTTTTCCCCTCCCCTCCCCTCCCCTATGATCCTCTATCTTGTTTCTCAAATTCATCATATCAGTGAGATCATATGATAATTACCTTTCTCTGACTGACTTATTCCACTTAGCATAATACGTTCTAGTTCCCTCCACATCATTTCAAATGGCAAGATTCCAGTTTTTGATGGCTGTATATTATTCCATTGAATATATATACCACATCTTCCTTATCCATTCATCTGTTGATGGACATCGAGACTCTTTCCATAGTTTGGCTATTGTGGACATTGTTGCTATAAATATCCCAACTCTGCTACTCTTACTAGCATTTCCTATTTCTCTGTGTCTGAAAGGTTTATTGTTCATTTCCTATCCCATATATTTTCCTAAGCAAGCATTCTTCTCATCTATTCTCAAGGGTGTGGCTCCCTTTTGGAGTGCTGAGTTCTACAGCCAGAGTCCTCAGAATGTTATGGAAGGACTGAGAAGTCAATGTGAATCACTGAAGCCCATCTCCTTTGGGTGTTTTCTCTATCAGCCCTCTCCCCTAGGCAGGCATACACATACATACAAATTTCTCTCCCTCCTACTCTCAAAGCTTACAACCCTCAGTGTCCTAGGAGTCAACTACCTCTGCTTTAGTTCTAGATGGGTTTCTTGGCCTCTCTTTCTTTTTCTTCTGACTCACCGCCTCTTTCCTCTATCTCAGTTCCTTTCCCTCCCCCACCACCTTCCCAGTCTTGATATTACTGGGAATGATTATGCAATGGTGAGAAAGATATATGCCAAAACAAGATATTTGATCCTATACTACCTAAAACTGTCTTATAAACTATCAGCAGTACATAGCCTACATTTTTACAAGTGCTGCATAGATGATATATATGTCCCTTTTCAGTCTTAAAATTAAGACATCTAAAGTGAACCAGGTCAGTCACCTGTTCATCAGTAATCTTTCCCTAATAATCACATTAAGACTTCATGGCAGTTGGAACCAGTTGGATGATTACCTTCTGACCTGAATCTAACTAGCAGTGTTGAAGGCATTGCAGCTCTAGAGCTTTCTGTGAGAGCCTTTTTAATTGAAATGACACCCTCTCCCCTAATGTGACTGTATGTAGAATGAGGGTGTTTGTGTGTCTACAAGAAGAGAACTTATGAAAAGGGGTTTACACTGACTTGAATAAGCTAAGGGCCTAATTAAATAGTATCCGAGCTGTTTAGAAAAGTTAATTTCACAGAAACACAAATTTAACATGGAATACTATACTTAAAGGGAACATTTCACAATATTTGAAAGTGTTCTTGATCATGAAGAGGCACAACCTCAAGAAATAATGTGGCGGCAGGGTGCCTGGGTAGCTCAGTGGATTAAAGCCTCTGCCTTCAGCTCCGGTCATGGTCTCAAGGTCCTGAGATTGGGCCCCACATCAGGCTCTCTGCTCAGTGGGGAGCCTGCTTCCCCTTCTCTATCTGCCTGCCTCTCTGCCTACTTGTGATCTCTCTTTGTCAAAATAAATAAATAAAATTAAAAAAAAAGAAATAATGTGGCAGGAAAAATGAGGTTTGAGAACTAGAAAACTATATCTTAAAGACTAAAGTGAATGTGTATGGAAATATTTTTCACAAGTCTAGGGTAATTGAATCTAAAGACCATATGAAAATATAGGAATCACTGTTATTCATCACATAGTACAAAAAGAAATGAGATGGCTAATAAACTTGAATATTTTAGGTGTCATTCTGTTTTGTTTTGGGTGGTTTCTTGGTGAGTAGGGAGAAATCTTTGAGTCCAACCTGAGAATGGGGACCAATGACTTCTAGAACTTGGCATAACACACAGTGGAGTTACTAACTATGCAAAGATATGGCAGTGAATGTTATATAGACTGCAATGAATTTTATATAACTGCTAAAGTGAACCAATTTGAAATCTAGTACAAGAAGTGAAAAGAAAAGCACATTTCTTACTAAATTCTCATATATATATATGAGAATTCTCATATATATATATTTTCTCATATATATATTCTCATATATATGTATATATATGTACATATATATGTGTGTATATATATATGTGTATATATATATATATCCTTCAACCATATACACATTACATTGGGGAATTAGAGCTATATTTTTCAATTGCTTGATTAGTTGGACACTTGCCCCTAATAAATATTACTATTTCAGATTGTATTTGATTGTACTGTATGCCAGAGTGAGACAAAGAGGTGGTTAATTTCTGGTTGAAAAGATGTACCTCAATTTCATTCCAAAATACATTGTCCTAGTTAAAAATTTTCATCTAGAAGGTCCAGATGTACAAATGTATTCTTACCCAATCCCAGCAGAGCACCATGCTTGATGGGCCTTTACTGTATATACCTTTTGCCATGAGTAGGTAGAGAGGAAGTCCCCTGAGTCTACTTTGGCTTCCAGGTAGCATAGAAGGAATTCAGATGTTCCCCTCTTCCAGATGGAAGAGACCGGAGGTGAACAATAATTGCCTAAGGTCACAGTGCTTGTATCTCAGACCCCCTTCCAGAATGAAGGCTTGAGTGTACTGCTAACACCTAGCTACCATCTGGGGGAAGAAGGGAATGTAGGGAAACATCTGAAAGATTGAACATCTACCCAGTACATTCAGTTGCCAAAATTCCATGGCTTACACTACAGGATATCAAGGTATTTAATTGGCAAACTTAATGCCCTTCTTTTCTCTTTCCAGCCCTGGTAGAGTACAAGGAAGATGAAAAGATCAGTGTTCTTTTGCACATCTGATTAATAGCCTATAATTTTTTTTAATGTGTTAGTTAGTCACCATACACTCCATCATTAGTTTTTGATGTTTTGAACAGCCTGAAATTTGTGGCCATATTTACTCTTCTCTTTTCCCTCCCTCCCTTCCTTCCTTCTTCTTTAACTTCCTTCTCCATCCTGTGTTAAATAAACACTTAGTGCATTCTTCCTAGGTCTCTGACACTTTAACAGGTGTTCAGAACAAAAAGGTAACAACCGTAGGTGCTGCGTCCAGGGATATGATAGTTTAGGGGAGGAGGAAAATCCAGAAATAAATAATTACATTACAGTAAGTGCAGGTTACAAAGGTATTGTGGGTGAAGTGATTGGAGGGACTAGTTTCCTGTACCTGGTTAGTCCTGGAGATTGAATAGGAGTTGGAAAAGTGAATAACAGGATTTTCAGACCATATTATAGTTTATATAGACACTCCCAAGGAAGTGATTTTAGAAAGGTGAGCAAATACAAGCAGTATGTGAGGATCAGTTCTGATGTATCTATATACCAGAAATGAATATTTATAATTCATAATATGAAAAACAATCTCATTTATACTAAAACTCAAAGCAGTGAAGTATTTTATCAAATATGTGTATGGATCTTTATGTTGTAAACTACATGGAAGAAATGAAAGATGTGTACAAATGAAGAGACAAATCATATTCATGGATTGAAAACCTCCATATTATTAAGATGTCAGTTCTCCCCAGTTTGATCTAGATTCAACTCAGTCATACTCAAAATACCAACAAGTTTCTTTGAAGATAATAAATTGAATTGAAAGTTTATATGGAACAGTAATAAAACTGGAATTGTCAAAATAATTGTAAAAAGAGCAAAGACAGAGTTAACACTGCCAGGAGACAGGACCTGAAGTTGTTCTTGGTTTAAGTCTTACTACAAAGTACAATGATCAAAACATGGAGTTTTGGTAAAAGGATACATGCATCAGTTGTCAATCTGTGAAAAATAATAGAGAGCCCAGAAATAAACCCACACAAATGTACTCAATTAATTTTAGTAAAGTAAAAAGGCAATACAATGGAGAAAGTCTAATCCTTTTAACAATAGTGTTAAAACAGGCAGGCACCACATGCAGAAACATTAACTTTCACACAAATCTCACACACAAGAAAGTTAACTCAAATTGGCCATACACATAAATACACTTTTAAAACAATAAAATTTAGAGAAGAAAACATAGGATGAAAGTCTTTGTGGCTTTGGGTTTGGTAATGAGTTTTTAGGTACTGCTCAAAAACCACATACCATGAAAAAAATTGATAAAATGAACTGATCAAAATTACAACTATTACTCTTTGAAAGACACTGTTAAGAGAATGAAAAGACGCAAAAAAGGAAAAAATATTTGCAGGTTATATAAACTTTGATGGACTTCTATCCACAATATACAATGAACTCTTAGAGCTCAACAGAAAGTAAACGAACAACTCATAAAGACAAAATATCTGTACAGGTACTTCACCAGGAAGATATGTTGATATTAAAGAAGTATATAAAAAGATGTTCAACATCATACACCTTTGGAGAAGTATCAATTAAAACCATAAGATACTACACACATCTATTTGTGTGGCTAAAAAATTATTTGAATAAAAATTATGTGTATCTGAAGTGTATAACATGTTTTAAAACATATGTACATAATGAAATGACTACTATAGTCAAGATAATTAACATATCCATATCCTTACATAGGTATCATTTTGTGTGTGTTTGGTGAGAGCCCCTGAAATCTATCTTAGTAAATTTCCAGTATATAATAATTAAATAAATAATATAATTTATAAAAAATAAAAATAAAATAATAATGCTGTATATTAGATCTCTAGATATATTCACTGTAAATAAATTCAGTTTTGTACTTTTTAACCACCATCTCCCAATTTCGCCACCTCTCCATCTCTGGTGATCCTCTTTCTACAATATGCCTCTATGTATTTAACTTCTTTACATTTTGCATGTAAGTATTATTGTGTAATATATTTCTCTCTGTGTTTGGCTTATTTCACTTAAAAAAAATGTCCTCCAGATGATTCATATTGTCACAAACAATAGGATTTACTTTTTTAAGGCTAGACAATATTCCATTGTGTGTGAGTGTGAATCACAATTTCTTTATCCAAGAATGGCTAAAAAAATTTTTTTAAGAGAAACTGATAATATGAAATGTTGGCAAAAATACAGAGCAATAAAAATGCTTATGCATTGCTTTTAGAAAGCAAAATGGTGTAGCCACTTTGGAAAACATTTTGGCAGCTTCTTCTAAGATTAAATATATATTTACCATATGACCCACCAATCCTATCGCTGGGTATTTACTTAATGAAATGAAAATATAAATTATTATTACAGCAGTATCCATAATTGTGAAAAACTGAAAACAGCCAAGATGCCCTTCAACAAGCAAATGAATAAGCATACCATTATGAATGCTGAGAATGGCACAGTATTCAACAACAAAAAGAAAAAACACCTTGTGATTTGTGCAACAACATGGATGACCCTTAAGTACATTTTTTTCTGAATAAAATAATTGAGACTCCTAAGGCAATTTATATTATGATTCCATTTAAACGACATTCTAGAAGCGGCAAAACTGGGAGAAGAAAACAGAGTTATAGCAGTTTCACCTTATGTTGACTTGTTGGCCTATCTCTTGTTTCAACCTAGAGAATTTGGATCTTACATATGACCAGACTCAGAGCTTAATCCTGAGGGCACCCGTTCTCCTCTGAGCTAGTCTCTTGAAGATACACTAGCCTGATGTAGTCATCTAGGCTTATATATACCCTTGAGACACACACTCTAGCTAGCCTCACTCTACTTATTACTTAACTTCCTATTCAAGGAAAGACATAAAACCAATTTTATAATATATTTTTTATAAAGGCCAGCATCTGGCCTTTTCAGTATTACCATAATCATTCTCCTTCTTTGGCATAGAATACATTCTTCACAGGAATAGTACAAGCAGTAGACCTGTAAAATCTCAAACAGGAGGAAAAATATCAAAAGACCAAGTGCAAACTAATAAAACATAAAACACTTGCACCATAAAAAACTGGAGAAGTATCATTAGTGTTGCACATTATTGGAAGAGTAATTATCCCCAAGATGTTCAGGTACTTGCTACATCTTGCTTGCAAAGAACTGACGTAATGTGATAAGGAAATAAAGCTGTCAGCTCTCACATGTTTGGGAGGATAAAGGTTTGAACATTAGATTAAACTAGCTCTACAAACAAGTTCAATGACAGCGCAGTAAAAATCGGACTATGTGGGCGTTTTAGGGTATATATGTGATGGGAGCATTTTTATGCCTGTCACAGATGACCTTGAATGTTTCACTGGAAAGAGAGGAAGATTAAATTTGCCTCTCAGATACTGCTATTAGTTACTTTTTCAAAGTGAAAAAGGCTCAGAGACTGTGTACCTGGTGGCTTACTTATTGAAGTGATGCTCTGATTGCACTAATGTCATTAAGATGTAGAGGTTTCCCAACAGTTGTAGGGATGTTGAAACATCCTCTGACTAGTTCATCAAGGGGCTTGCTGGCTCTTAGACTTTAAAGACAGTCTTGGTAATGAAATCAGACTCTTTGAGACCAGTGCTATCCAAACCACTCATACACCAAGTAGGGCATGAGCAGGTAGTTCTTGTGGACTGATCTGATGGCATAATAATGCAGAGGAGCTTATGACATACTCTCATTTAAATTTGACTGTATTTGAGCACCTGGGTGACTCTGTAGGTGAAGTGTCTGCCTTCAGCTCAGGTCATGATCCCAGGGCCTTTGGATCAAGCCCTGCATTGGGGTCTGCTCAGCAGGGAGCCTGCTTCTCTCTCTCCCTCTGCCAAATAAATAAATGAAATAAATTTCTGTCAAATAGATAAATAAAATATTTTAAAAAATAAATTTTATTGTTTATAATGTCTTTTGAAGGAAAAAAAAACTAAATTCTGAAGACAGTCCCATACTAATCCTGGTTTTTCCCAATTCCTAAGCCATTTTCTAATTGTAAATTAGGGAAGCAATTCTTTTGAGTTCTCCCTTAATGCAAGCCAATTGTTCACTAATTTCTATTGAACTAAAAATATCCCTATGTTACCAGGAAAAACAACCATCTTTTCCTAAAGTTACATGTCCATGGATCAAGGATCTCTGAATCATATGTCTTCACTTAGTTTATGAATAGTTTTGCCCTTCATTTTGCTGGTTGGCACTAGAATAGGGTATGCCCCAGAGAAGTTTTAGAGAACCACAACACTGGTTAGTGGTGGTGGCTTATATACTATTGTTTTATAAACTAAGATAACTTGCTTTGTCTTTAGGCCTGTCTTCCTCATTGGAATCTTTTAGGAATTTGCCAAATAGAAATTATCAGCATTTATATCAGGCCTTATGTCTTGTATGACACTACCACATGTACTTTCTCCTTAGATTTTCTAGTTATCATTAAGAAGTTTGATAGTATGGGGCACCTGGGTGGCTCAGTGGGTTGAGCCGCTGCCTTCGGCTCGGGTCATGATCTCAGGGTCCTGGGATCGAGTCCCGCATCAGGCTCTCTGCTCAGCGGGGAGCCTGCTTCCCTCTCTCTCTGCCTGCCTCTCTGCCTACTTGTGATCTCTCTCCATCAAATAAATAAATAACAAATATTAAAAAAAAGAAGTTTGATAGTATTCTTATTATATATAAGGAAACAAAGACTTCCAGAAATAATTCGTCCAAGATCACTTGGTCAGGAACAATTGGGTCAGGATTGTAGCCCAGATTAACCAATCCCAAAGACTAAGCTCTATCTAATTTCCAAAGCTTTGGTACTGGATGGAGTTCTTTCTGTGTAAGGATAGAGCTTATATCAAGTCTAAGCTGTCTTGCTCCCAAAATCATTTGATAATCAGAAATCTAAATAATAAGTGAAAACATATTTGGTGAATTCAGAATGCAACAGAAAGACTTGGTTGAAGGAAAGATGATGAATTCCAGTTTGGACACATGGACTGTTTAAGAGGAGATGTATAGATGACATGGGATGTAGGGGGTAGAGCACTAGAGAGAAATCTGGGCTGGTGATAGGGATTTTGGAAACCCTAGTTACGGATAGTAATTAAAGATCTTGGAATGGCAGAGGCTTTTCTGAGGCTGTTGCTATAATTTGTATTATGGTGTGAATAATGTTCAAGTGAAAGAAAAGTTAGTTCTGCTTACATTTGGCTTGTAGCTTTATAACTATTAAAATATCAGAGAAAAAAATAAGGAATAGCATGCTGTAGTCTTTGAAGTACTACCCAGTGAGCAACAACAACAAAAATTTGTGGTTTGCTACATATTACATAGTGATAAAACATGACATTTAGACTTAAGCACTTTAAATAGTCCCTAGGGCTTTGTTCAGGGCACAGAACAGCTGTATGTGTAATTAAATAAAGCTAATTTAAATAAATTAGATTAACCAGAAAATCACTCAAAGTTTGCGTTCATAAAAGTTTTTTATGTAAGAAGTTGTCACTGCTATTTCTTCGAACTGTATATTTCAGAAAATTGTGGGCTCTGAGATGAGGAATACATTTTAAAGCTGTAAAAATAGAAAGTTTTTTCTTCACATTTTATATTGAAATTATAATTTTACTGATATTTTACACAGATGAATTGCAAGAGAATGTTTGCAATATAATTGTTATTGAAGGCACCAAGAAAGACAGTGAAGTAGAACAAAAAATGTGCTTCTTTTAGTTTCTTTTGCTGCAATCATTTTAAGCACAACACATGCATCTGGGAAGTATTACTCTTCTTTTTTGTAGAAGGTACCATCTGAACATACTTTCACATCAGTATTTATATAAGGATCTCTATGCAAGAAATTGGTCAGTTTTATTTGTCCCTGGACTTGAAAAGGGGGATGTTGCTTTAGCAAACTAAGAATTTTTAAAGTAAAAATGAGCATATAACTAGCTTTAATATTCCTGCCTGCTAGACCGTTAAAATATAATCATCAAGGGCTATGAAACTGTTTTCATCAAAAAGCTGTGAGGACTGTTTCTGGGAACCAAGGTGAATTAGGGTTTAACCTTTTTAAATATTGTCTTTCTCAACACTCTCTTTCATAGATACTTGTTTTCAGGTTTAAAGTGCATTGATCCCATTTTTAAGAGATCAGTCATAGGGGTAAACAGAAGACTCTGTGATTTATGAGCAAACCTGCTGATAGTTCCTTAGAGAGGTAAAACATTCACAGATTGAGAACTGTTGGAGGAACCAGGGATTCAAATAGTTCAGGGAAACAGCTCCACTCAGTCCCCATTTTTGTTGAAATTTATTAGGACCCAATATAAAGATATCTAATATCTAGCCAAGCCATAATAAAGTTTTCTTTTTTTTCTGGCCTCATGTATGATTAATCACCTCATTTTGTCTCATTTCTTCTTTGGATGGGCTTAGTACAAGTACTTAAAAAATACACTTATATTGAAGAGGGAAGGAGGCTTTGGGCTATTTAACTTAATCCTGTCCTAGAACCAATGGTCAGGGGAAACAGAAGAGCTTTAAGAAAAAACTTAATTGGCTGTCATCGGCTTTCAGTATGATTTCATAGCAGCCATGCAAAAAGAAAATACTGTTTGGTACATCTTTGTTAGGCATTAAGTGTTATGGATACAAAACAGAGCAATTGCAGTAATTAAAGTATAACATATTAATCAAAACCACTTTCTCCTCAATACAAGTCTTTCAAATTAGGTTTTACCTTAAGTATTTTATAAAAGATATATCACATTTACTGAAGAATTATATGCTGGCATGTCAGAGTGTTAGATGTTTCACTTGATTTTAAAAAGCGTATATATAAATATTTATATATTATATTTGACATATATATGACTTTTACTCTTAGTATTTAATTTGTATTAAATAAAGATGTTTCACAAAGCTTAGAATTATTTGCTTAGTTCTGCTTCTTTTTAAAATCAGAACATAGGCAGCAGTACACTGCTACTCTCTTTAAATTCTTCTCAATTATGAATGGAAATCTTACTTCTTTTTTCCTTTAAAAAATTCCAGCATCCTAATTCTCTCCTACGTGTGACTGCCCACAAAACCAGAAAGCAAGGATTTTTTTTTTTTTTTATGCATGCCCTTTCTGTTCAGAGCTAATTTTGTTTTCCCAGTGTTGTTTGGACCAAGTTCTTCTGGTAAAATCTACTTATGGAATCAAACTGTTTACTATTGACTGTGAGAAATAGGTAATAATTATTTCACATTCCCAGTCTGAAGATATTTGAACTCATACTTTGCTCGGTGTTTTCAGCTTAGTGTTCATTCTTTAGTTTGTGTGTAATAAAGCCTGTGGTTGTGATAAAACCCCCTGGGAACTTGTTCTATAACTCTTATAGATATAATGCTTTGGGTAGATTTAATGACAATTCTATTGATTATCTACAAACTACTCATATGTCATGAAGAAGAGACCAATAAGCTTCAAAGTCACTGAAAGTTCTTTAAATATTGTAATCTGTGCACAAATTCCAACTATAATCATTTACATCTAAGATATGTGCATTTCTTCCTTTCTGTAAGTGTCAAGTACTTTTAGAAGCACATATATACACTGGTCAACATTTTAAAGTCTCATCTAATTTGGAAGCAAACTATTTCTTTTTATTCCTAGAAAATGACACTCTTAAGGTAATCTTAGTTGTTTTTATCATAATAGCACTAAACACCAAATTTCCTTAAACTAGTGTGCTTCATATAGTTAACTTAGTTGATTAAATCCTGTCAGAACAATGTTTTGGTCTTGATATATAATTCAAAGAGCTTTGCATTAAGAAAAATATTACCACAAAAATTTCATTTCCAAGAATAATAAGAAGAAATACATTGCTCGATCCCTCACAAGTCAAAAACTGAACAATTACAGATGAATTTTTTAATAGTCTTAAATTCACTGAAAAGTGGGTAAGAAAATAAAAATCCCCAGGTCAAAAAGTCTGTGGAGTAATTGGGGCTCTTCCCTGTGCTACCTTTTGCCTTATGGCCCTCTACCTAAGATAATTTATACTTCCGTTTTCCAGAATTCCAGTGCACAGGACATAGAATACAAAGCCCAAGGACCACCAAAAGCACAAAGTCTAATATATCTTCCTGGGCTACCCTCCCCCAACAAAGGGACACATTGTAAGAGTTAACCAGAAATATCTCTATCTCCTGCAAGAATTATCACAAAGGAGACTTACCTCTAACCAGGTGCTAAGCAAAGGTGGGAAGAGTGACCACTGATCAATTAGAATCAAAAGATGGCTATTAGGAAAGTTTACAGCTGAAATTCACATGACTTTGGATTCCAGTGAATCCTAAGGCAAAATGCAATTTAAAGTTGTCTTGGACAGTAATGGTCCAAGCCATCTAGAAAAACCAAATGCAAATTCTCTCTAAAGGAATTTATCTTCATTCCCACACATGTTATTGCTTATCCAGAATGCACTAGTACATTCATATGGGGTCTGTTTTGTTTTGGTTTGGTTTACAGTTGGTGTTGATTCTAAATGACTCTGCATCTTTTTTTAAGTTTTGATTTAAATTCCAGTTAGTTAACATGCAGTGTAATGGGACGCCTGGGTGGCTCAGTTGGTTAAGCAGCTGCCTTCGGCTCAGGTCATGATCCCGGCGTCCTGGGATCAGGTCCCACATCGGGCTCCTTGCTCCGCAGGGAGCCTGCTTCTCCCTCTGACTCTGCCTTCCACTCTGTCTGCCTGTGCTCGCTCTCACTCTCTCTTACAAATAAATAAATAAAAATCTTAAAAAAAAAACAAAAAAAAAACAAAAAAAAAACATGCAGTGTAATATTAGTTTCAGATATACAATACAGTGATTCAACAGTTGCATCTCTTTAGATTACTGGATATCCATGACATACTAGTTTTTAAATATTTTTAATATCAACCCTATAGGGGTTTTCATCAGTTTTGATTTCATAGTGTTCATCTATCTCATAAAAGTAGTTAGATTTGCTTATAATTCTGATCTCAGCCTAAAAGAATTGCTAAAAAGAAAATTCCAAGGAAATTGAGCAGCCCATATTAATAATATTAACAACGACCACCACCATCACCAGACAAAAATAGAGACAATACCTTCATAAAAGAGAAATGGCAGAAACAAGAAGCAAACTAAATCTGCAAATATTTCTGATACTGTAATATCAAACCTTATCATGAAAAAGCAATGTTAAATATGTCTACAAAACAAAAAGAAAGCTCGACAGTATATACAGGGATGGGTGGCAAAAACTATCAAGAATGACCAAGGAGAATTTAAAAAAGAATGAAAAAGAAATGAAAAATTTATTCCTTGAAATTAAAAAAATATGGATAATTTAACAATAATCACAGCAAAAGAGAGAAATTAGAAGGTTGGAAGTTAGATTTGAAGAAATCAACCAGAATTCAGCAGAGATTTAAAGAGACTGAAAATATGAAAGAGAGATTAAGAGATATGAGTGTGAGAGGGAAAAAAGATTAAAAAATATAAATTTGATTTATCAAAGAGATTAATATAATTCAAATGATGCTGGCAATATTTGTCAAAAAAAGACAAAGATTAACAATAAAGGAAAAGGAAAATATAACTATAGGTTCTTCAGATATTTTAAAAGGAAATAAGTTAATATTATGGAGAGGTTTTTTTTTTTAATATAATTTTTTATTTTTTATAAACATATATTTTTATCCCCAGGGGTACAGGTCTGTGAATCACCAGGTTTACACACTTCACAGCACTCACCATAACA
>NC_081562.1:133314257-133343615 GCF_022355385.1 Mustela nigripes
TGAGACTATGGTCAAATGTCTTACATAAATGGATATTCATTGCAAATGTCTTTACTTTGAAGTTCTACCAAACATTCAGGAATAAATAATTTTGATTTTAAACAGTCTATTCCAGACTAAAGAAAAAATGGTACCCCTTGTTTCCTTCTATGAAGTTAGAATAACCATAACTCCAAAATGTGACAATGACAAGGTAGAAAGATCACCCCAAAATTTTGGTGGCATAGAAATGTATAAATAATTACTTCAAATCATTCAGCATAATGTAAATAACCTAATATGGAAATGAACGATATTGTGATTGCCCCAGAAATGGCAGAATCCAACATTTCCCCCAGTCTAGAGTGGTTCAGATGTCAATACTAATAATCCCTTGCATGCACTAAGGGGAATAAAGTGATTTGTATCTTGCATATTGAAGCTTTGGAGGAAAGTAAAGTAGACATCCAGTGCAGTCTGAAAATGGCTTCTATTTTATTGTCAATAGGAGGTGGGTAAGCGGTGAATGTTCCCATATATAAGCCAGGGTTTTGAGGGTCTAAATTTCTCAAAGTGCAAAAGGAATGACTTGTTGGGCTTTTTTACCTAAATGTGAGACAGGAGGGGAAAAAAAAGAGATGAGGCTTGAAAACTGCCCTCTCTCAGACATTAAAATAGAGTCTGACTGTGGAGTGCGTAGATAAAATACATAAACTGGCACTTTACAAAGAGAAACCTGTATGGCCAACAATAAGGGAAAATATTCTCAACCTGATTAGTTACTAGTACAAATTAAACCATGAAGAATCAAGAATATATGACATCACCAAAGGTCATACTAATCTTCTAATAACTGAACCTAAAGACATGGAGATCTGAGATTTACCCAGTAAGGAATTCAAAACAGCCATTTTGAGGAAACAAAATGAGCTACAAGGAAACATAGACAATTCAGTGAAATCAAGAAAACAATACACAAACAAAATGAGAAATTTAACAAAGAGATAAAACTCATTAAAAAGGAAACAAACAAAAATTCTGGAGATGAAGAATTCAGTGACTAAAATGAAGAAAGCAATACAAAGCATCAGTGGTAGAATAGATTAGACAAAAGACAGAGTCAGTGAGTTTTAGAAAATAGGAACTGTGAAATAAATCAAAGGAAAACAAAGAAAAAATAATGAAAATGAGTGAAGAAAGTCTATGTGATCTGTGGGAAACCATCAAAAGAATAAAAATCAGAATCACTGAGCCCCAGAAAGAGAAAACAGAAAGAAGAGGGTGATGCTTATTTGAAGAAATAATAGCTAAGAACTTCTCAACCTATATACCATGCATATTTTCAGAATACAATGCATTGAAACTTGATGTCAACCACAAGAAAAAAATTTGAAAATATCTCAAATACATGAAAGTTAAAGAATATCCTACTAAAGAATGAGTGGATTAACCAAGAAATTAAGAAATAAAAAAATAGGGGCCCCTGGGTGGCTCAGTGGGTTAAAGCCTCTGCCTTCAGCTCAGGTCATGATACCAGGGTCCTGGGATCGAGCCCCACATCAGGCTCTCTGCTCAGCGGGGAGCCTGCTTCCTCTTCTCTCTCTGCCTGCCTCTCTGCCTACTTGTGATCTCTCTCTGTCAAATAAATAAAATTCTAAAATAAATAAATAAATAAATAAATAAAATACATGAAAGCAAATGAAAATGAGAATACAACTGTCCAAAAACTTTGGGATACAACAAAGACAGTCCCAAGGGGGAAGTATGTTGCCATATAGGGCTATCTCATGAAGTGAGAGAAGTCAAATACACAATCTAACCTTACACCTAAAGGATCTAGAAAAGGAACTGCAAATAAAGCCTAAAGTCATCAGAAGAAGGGAAATAAAGATTAGAGCAGAAATAAATAATGAACATACAAAAACAGGAGAACAGATTAACTAAGAGCTGGTTCTTTGAAAAAAAATTAATAAAAGTGATAACCTCCAACCCAGAATTATCAAAAGAAAAAGAGAAAGAACCAAAACAGATTAAAATGAGGAGAGATGACAAACACCACCACAGAAATACAAACAATTTAAGAAAATATTGTGAAAAATTGTATGCCAACAAACTGGGCAACCTGAAATAAGTGGACAAATTTCTAGAAACTTACAAACTATCAAAACTGAAACAGAAAGAAATAGAGAATTTTAACAGACACATCCAGCAGAGAAATTGAATTGATATTTAAAATCTCCCAACAAATGATAGTCTAGGGTCGGATGGCTTTCTAGGGGAATTCTACCAGATGTTTAAAGAAGAGTTAATATTTATGCTTCTCAAACTTCATAAAAAATAGAAATGGAAGGAAAAAAAATGGAAGGAGGAAAAATATGAAAAAGATCCCTGATGAACATGGCTATAAAAAATCTCAATAAAATACCAGCAAATTGAATTCAATAGTACCTTAAAATAATTATTCACTATGATCAAGTGGGAATTATTCCAGTACTGCAGGGTGATTCAATATTTGCAAATCAATCAATGTGATACACCACATTAATAAAAGGAAGGATAAGAACCATATGATCCTGTCAGTAGATGCAGAAAAAGCATCTGTATCCTTTCTTGATAAAAACGCTCAGCAAAGTAGAGATAGATGGAAAGTCATAAAGGTCATATAGAAAAAACCCACAGCTAATACTATCCTCAAGGGAGAAAAACAGAATCTGTCCCTTATGGTCAGAAACAAGACAAGTAAGTCCACTCTCACTAATACCATTTAACATAGTAATGGAAGTCCCAGCCTCACCAATCAAACAACAAAAAGAAAAAAATCATCTGTACTGGCAAGGAAATTTTCATTATTTACAGATGATATGATACTCTATGAAGAAAACCCAAAAGACTACAAGAAAAAACTTCTGAAACTAATAAATAAATGCAGAAAAGTTGTAGGACATAAAATGAATGTACAAAAATCTGTTGCATTTCTATACACCAATGATGAAGCAGCAGAAAAAGAAATCAATGAATTTATCCCATTTACAATTGGACCAACAATGTTAAGATTCCTAGGAATAAGCCTAATCAAAGAAGTAAAAAGTCTGTACTCCAAAAAACTACAAAACACTTATGGAAGAAATGGAAGATGACACAAAGAAATGGAAAAAATCCCATGCTCATGGATTGGAAGAACAAAAGTTATTAAAATGTCTGTACTACCCAAAGCATTCTACTCATTTAATGTGGTCCCTATCAAGATTCCACCAGCATTCCTCACAGAGCTCAAACAATCTTAAAATTTGTATGGTGACTAACATCACATAATAAAAAAAAAAATTATATGGGAAGACAAAAGACTCCAAATAGCCAAAGCAATTCTGAAAAAGAAAAACAAAACTGAAGCATCACAGTTCTAAATTTCAAGCTGTATCACAAAGCTGTAATCATCAAGACAGGGTGGTACTGGCACAAAACAGACACATAGATCAATGGAACAAAATAGAGAGCCCAGAAATGGACCCACATCTATATGGCCAACTAATCTTCAACAAAGCAGGAAAGAATATCCAATGGAAAAGGGCAGTCTTTCAACAAATATCATTGGGGAAACTGGACAGCAACATGCAGAAGAATGGAACTGGACCACTTTCTTACACTATAAATTCAAAATGGAATTTGGTGAGACAGGAAACCATCAAAATCCTGGAGAAGAACACAGGCAAAAACCTCTTTGACATTGACTATAGCAACTTCTTTCTAGATGTTGCCAGATGCAAGGGAAAAATTGCTTAATACTGTAAGCAAAAATGTAATACTGGGACTTCATCAAGATAAAAAGCTTCTCCACAGCAAAGGACGCAATCAAGTAAACTAAAAGGCAACCTATAAATTGTGTGAATATATTTGCAAATGATGTATCTGATAAAGGGCTAGTATCAAATATCTATAAATAACTGAACAAACTCAAAACCCAAAAAACAAATAATCAGTTAAAAAATGGGAAGAAGACATGAGTAGATATTTTCCAAAGAAGACATCCAGGTGGCTAACGTATACATGAAAAGATGCTCAAAACCACTTATCATCAGAGAAATACAAATCAAAACTACAATGAGATACCACCTCACACCTGTTAGAATGGCTAAAGTTAACAACTCAAGAAACAAGGGGTGTTGGCGAGGATGTAGGGAAAAGGGAACACTCCTATACTGTTTGTGGGAGTTCAAGCTGATGCAGCCACTCTGGAAAACAGTTGGATGTTTCTCAAAAAGTTAAAAATAGAACTACCCTATGACCCAGCAATTACCCTGGGAGGTATTTACACAAAGGACACAAAAATACAGATTCAAAGGGGGTACATGCACTTCAATATTTATAGCAGCATTATCAACCATAGCTAAACTTTGGAAAGAACCCAAATGTCTTTTGAATGATTAATGGATAAAGAAGATGTGGTGTATATATCCATATACATATGTATATAGATATACATAATGGAATATTACTCAGCCACCAAAATGTTTCCATTAAATGAAATGTTTCCATTAAAAATGACATGGATGGAGCGAGAGTGTAATATGCTAAGTGAAATAAGTCAGTCAGAGAAAGACAGATACCATAGGATCTCATTCATATGTGAGATTTTTTAAAAATATATTTTTGTTTATTTATTTGACAGAGATCACAAGTAGGCAGAGAGGAAGACAGAGAGAGGGGGAGAAGCAGGCTCCCTGCTGAGCAGAGAGCCTGATGTGGGACTCAATCCCAGGACCTGAGATCAATGACCTGAGTCGAAGGCAGAGGCTTTAACCTGCTGAGCCATCCAGGCGCCCCTCATATGTGAGATTTTGAAAAAGAATTCTATTTATTTATTCGAGAGAGAGGAAATGTAAGCAAGAGAGAACACGAAATGGAAGAGGGTCAGAAGGAGAAGCACACTCCCCATTGAATGGGGAGCCCAACATAGGGCTTGATCCTGGAACTCCAGGATCATGACCTGAGCCAAAGGTGGATGCTTAACTGACTGAGCCATCTAGGTAATCCTCATATACAAAATATAAGAAAGAAAACAGATGAACATATGGAAAGGGGAAAAAGAAAAAAAGAGAGGCAAACAAACCATAAGAGACTCTTAATGACAAAGTTCAAACTGAGGGTTGATGGAGGTAAGTGGGTGGGGGATGGGCTCGATGGGTGATAGGTATTAAAGAGGGCACTTGTGATAGACACCAGGTATTTTATGTAAGAATCACTGAATTCTACTCCATAATCCAATATTGCACATGTGTTAACGAACAAAATTTTAAATTAAAGTATTAAATTAAGGTAAATTAGAACTTCCCAAACCTAGGAGGAAACTTGAATTTCCAAGTTAATGAAGGTAATTGATTAATCCATTATTTTCATTCAAAATGATCTTTTCTAAGACAAATTATAATGTAACTGACAGAAATCAAAGAAGAGAGAATCCTAAAAGCAGCAGCAGGAAAAAATGTTTATAAATTTAAATAAAAACTTAAAAAAAAAGTCACCTTAAGAACAGAAAAAATAGAAAAGAAGATTGTAATCTACAAATGAACACCCATTAGGCTATCAGGGGGTTTCTCAGCAGAAACCATAAAGGCCAGAAGAGAGTAGGACATGGCCCTTTCATAAGCATTATGTGTCCTAAAGGGAAACAAAGGATACTATATTGGCAAGTTATCCTTCAGAAAGACTTTCCCATACAAATGAAAGCTGAAGAAGTTTGTGGCCACTATACCTGCCTTATAAGAAATGCTGATTTTTTAAGCTGAAATGAAAATATACTAATCAGTAACATGAACAGATACAAAACACTGGCCAAAGTAAATGTATGTCAGATTCGGAAAAGTCTAATTCTATAATAAGGTGTGTTAACTAATTATATTAATTAATATTAAAATGTAACTAGAGCTACTATAATTTGTCAATAAATACACAATACAAAAAGAGGTAACTTGTGACATTAAAAATAAGAGAGTAAAGAGTAGATATTTTGCATACCCATTTAAGTTGCTATCATTATAAAATGGACTATTAACATCTATGAGATGTTTTATGTAAGCTTCATGGTTACTTCAAAGCAAAAACCTATAGTAGATTCCCAAAAGATAAAGAAAGGGATTCAGAGCATAAAACTACAGAAAATCATTATTCACAAAGGTAAGCAGCAAGAGAGTAAAAAAGGGACCCTGGAAATACAAAACAATTAGCAATTAATAAATGATATTTGTAAGTCTTCCATGTCAGTAATTACTCTAAATTACTCTATGAATTGAATTTCTAGTTAAAAGGCACAGAGTAGCTGGATGGATAAAAAACAAGGTCCACATATATACTGCCTACAAGAGCCTTGCTTCAGCTTTAAGGATACATATACATTCAAAGTGAAGGAATGGGAAAAGATTCCATTCAAGTGAGAACCAAAAGAAAGTGGAGGTAACTACACTTATGTCAGACAAAATAGACAGTAAGCCAAAATAGTAACAAAAGAAAAAAATCATTATGTAATAAAGGGTTAACTCATCAAGAAGATAAAACACTTGATATATGTGGTCAACACTGAAACACCTGAATATATTAAGCAACTACTAACATATCTGAAGGGAAAAATAACAACAATACAATAATAGTAGGGAATTTCAACACCCTACTTTCTGCAGTAGGTAGATCATTCAGACAAACCTCAGCAAGGAAACATTAGACTTGAACCATAGTTTAGATCAAATATAAATATGTAACATTCCACTCAACAGCAACAGAGTACACATTCTTCTCAAGAGCACATGGAATAATCTCCTAGATAAATCATACAATGGGTCACAAAAAATTTCTTAGCAAACTCAAGATCGAAATCATACTGAGTATCTTTTTTAACCACAGTATTAAGAAACTAGGAATCAACAAAAAGAAGAAAGCTGGGACACTTACAAACATGTGAAACTAGACAACATTCCTGAACAACCAATGTATCAAAGAAGAAATCTAAAGGGAAATAAAAAAAAAATCTTGAAACAAATGAAAATAAAAACACAACAAACCAAAACCTATCAGATATTGCAAAAGCATTTCTGAGAGAAAAGGTTATAGTAATAAATGCAAGTATTAAGAAGAAAGAAAGCTCTCAAATAAGCTAACACCTCAGGAACTAGAAGAAGAGATAAACTAAACTCAAAATTCACATAAGGAAAGAAGTAACAAGGATTAGAGTACAAATAAATGAAATAGAGACCAGAAAAACAATAGAAAAGATCAACAAAAGTAGGAGATATATTTTTAAAATATAAACAAAAGTAACAAACTTTTTTTTTTTTTTAAAGATTCCATCTATTTATTCCACAGACAGAGATTACAAGTAGGCAGAGAGGCAGGCAGAGAGAGAGAGAGAGGAAAGCAAGGCTCTCTGCTGAGCAGAGAGCCCAATGCGGGGCCAGAGCCCAGTGCGGGGCCCAATCCCAGGACCCTGGAACCATGACCTGAGCCAAAGGCAGAGGCTTTAACCCACTGAGCCACCCAGGTGCCCCAAAAGTAACAAACTTTAAGGAAAAAATAAGGCAAATCAGAAATGAAAGAGGAGATACTACAACTGATATAACAGAAATACATAGGAGGATAAAAAAAACTCCTATAAATATTTATAAGCCAACAACTTGAGTAATCTTGAGAAATGGATAAATCCCTAGAAGCATACAACTTTCCAAGAGTGAATCAAGAAGACAAAAAAAATTAATCCAATAAGGAATAAAGAAATCAATTCAGTTGGAGTAGAATAGTTGTTTCAGGAGCTGGGGGGTGGTGGTAGAGGAATTGGGAGATGTTGGTAACAGGGTACACACTTGCAGTGAATAAGTTCTGGGGATCTAATATTCAGCAAGGTGATTATAGTCAGCAGTACTGTATTGTATACATCAAAATTGCTAGGATATTAGACTTTAAATGTTCTCATCAGAAAAAAAGAAATGGGGATACCTGTGTGGCTCAGTTGGTTAGGCGTCTGCCTTTAGCTCAGTTCATGATCCCAGGGTCCTGGGATTGAGCCCCACATCAGGCTCCCTGCTCAGCGAGAAGCCTGCTTCCCCCTCTCCCACTTCCCCTGCTTGTGTTCTCTCTCTACCTGTGTTTCTCTATCAAATACATGAATAAAATCTTAAAAGAAAAAACAAAAAAGAAATGATTATATGTGCCATGACAGAGATTTTAGCTAAAGCTATGATAATAATCTTATTGCAATGTATTAATGTACCAAATCAAAACGTTGTTCACCTCAAACTTACATGACATTAAATGTCAACTATATCTAAAAAAATTTCAGATATGCAGATTTGATCTATTTCTGGTTCTCTATTCTATTCCGTTGATCTATATGTGTATTTTCCACTAGTTTTATTGCATGAGTTGTAGCTGGTGTTTTGAGGAATTAGTTCATTTCACAAAAGTGTGTGTTGTATTTCCTCATTGTCCTCTTAATGAGGGTAGAATCAGTAGTGATATACTTCATTTCATTCTTGATCCTGGTGATTTGTGTCTTCTTACTTTTTGTTGTATCTGGATAGATGTTCATCAATGTTTTTGATCTTGTCAAATAAATGATTTTTTTCAAAGATTTTTATTTATTTATTTGACAGAGATCACAAGTAGGCAGAGAGACAGGCAGAGAGAGGGGGGAAGCAGGTTCCCTGCTGAGCAGAGAGCCCGATGCAGGGCTCGATCCCCGGACCCTGGGATCACAACCCAAGCTGAAGGCAGAGGCTTTAACCCACTGAGCCACCCAGGCACCCCTAAATAATTTTTTAGTTCATGATTTTCTCTGTTGTTTTGATGTTTTCATATGATCTATTATATTTGCTATTTCCTTCTTTTTTGCTTTGGGTTAGTGATGAGATTTTTAATTATTGATATGGAATTTTTTGTCCTTTCTAATGTAAGCATGTAGTACTGTAAATATTCCTTATTACCACTTTCTCTATGTTCCACAAATTTTGATGTTATAATTTTATTTAATTTTTATTAAATTCAATGTAATTTTTTTTTTTACTTCCCTTGAGACTTTCCCTTTGACCCATGTATTACTTAGAAGCAGGTTGTTTACTTACCATGTATTTGGAGGTTTTCCTATTAACTTTCTGTTACTGATTTCTAACTGATTTCATTGTGGTCATGTGATTTTAATTCCTTAAATTTGTTGAGTCATGTTTATGGGCCAGGATATGGTCTATCTTTTTATGTGTGCACTTGGCAATTGAAAAGATGTACATTCTTCTGTTGTTAGATGCAGTGTCTAATAGTGTCTATTAGAGTCTGTTGGTTGGTATTGTTGAATTCTTCCACATCCTTTTGATTTTTTGACTATTAATCGTTGAGGGATGGTTTTAGCATCTCCAACTATAATTAAGGACTTGTCCATTTCCTCTTTCACTTTTGTCAGGTTTTGTTTCATATATTTTCAGCTTTATTGTTTGATGCATAGACATTTAGGATTGCTGTGTTGTTTCAGAAGACTAACACTTATCATCATGCAATGTTCCTCTCTTTAGTAACTTTACATGCTTTGAAGTTAACTTTATCTGATATTAATATAACCACTTCTTCTTTCCTTCGGTTAATGTTTGCCTGATATATTTTTCCATTCTTTACTATAAACCTACCTATGTCATTGTATTTGATGAGTTTCTTGTGTCTAGCATATAGTTAGGTCATGTTTTTAAACCTACCTGCCAATCTCTATCTCTCTTTTTCTTTTTTTAAATTTCTTATCAGTGAAACAGTATTCATTATTTTTGCACCACACCCAGTGCTCCATTCAATACGTGCTCTCTCCAATACCCACCAGCTGATAGCCATTTGTATGTCTTCATTGGAGAAGTATCTGTTCATATCTTCTGCCTATTTTTTAATATGATTATCAGTTTTTTGTGTATTGAGTTTGAGAAGTTCTTTATAGATCCTGGATATCAACCTTTTGTCTATACTGTCATTTGCAAATATTTTCTCCCACTCTGTGGGTTGCCTCTTTGTTTTGTTGACTGTTTCCTTTGCTGTGCAGAAGCTTTTGATCTTGATGAAGTCCCCAAAGTTCATTTTCACTTTTCTTTCCTTTGCCTTTGGAGACATATCTTGAAAGAAGTTGCTGTGGCTGATATCGAAGAGGTTACTGCCTATGTTCTCCTCTAGGATTCTGATGGATTCCTCTTTCACGTTGAGGTCTTTTATCCATTTTGACTTTATCTTTGTGTATGGTGTAAGAGAATGGTCGAGTTTCATTCTTCTATATATAGCTGTCCAGTTTTCCCAGCACCATTTATTGAAGAGAATGTCTTTTTTCCACTGTATATTTTCTCCTGCTTTGTCAAAGATTGTTTGACCATAGAGTTGAGGGTCCATATCTGGACTCTCTAATCTGTTCCACTGGTCTATGTGTCTGTTTTTATGCAGTACCATGCTTTCTTGGTGATCACAGCTTTGTAGTAAAGCTTGAAATCAGATAACGTGAGGCCGCCAGTTTTATTTTTGTTTTTCAACATTTCCTTAGCAATTTGGGGTCTCTTCTGATTCCATACAAATTTTAGAATTATTTGCTCCAGCTCTTTGAAAAATACCGGTGGAATTTTGATTGAAATATCATTAAAGGTATAGATTGCTCTAGGCAGTATAGACATTTTAACAATGTTTATTCTTCTGTTCCAAGAGCATGGAATGGTCTTCCATCTTTTTGTGTCTTCTTCAATTTCTTTCATGAGTGTCAAACTCAACACACAACACAAAACAGACAATCATATCAAAAAATGGGCAGAAGATATGAACAGACACTTCTCCAATCAAGACATACAAATGGCTATCAGACACATGAAAAAATGTTCATCATCACTAGCCATCAGGGAGATTCAAACTAAAACCACATTGAGATACCACCTTACACCACTTAGAATGGCCAAATTTAGCAAGATAGGAAACAACGTGTGTTGGAGAGAATGTGGAGAAAGGGGAACCCTCTTCCACTGTTGGTGGGAATGCAAGTTGGTGCAGCCACTTTGGAGAACAGTGTGGAGATTCCTCAAGAAATTAAAAATAGAGCTTTCCTATGACCCTGCAATTGCACTACTGGGTATTTACTCCAAAGATACAGATGTAGTGAAAAGAAGGGCCACCTGTACCCCAATGCTTTATAGCAGCAATGGCCATGGTTGCCAACCTGTGGAAAGAACCAAGATGCCCTTCAACGAACGAATGGATAAGGAAGATGTGGTCCATACACACTATGGAGTATTATGCCTCCATCAGAAAGGACGAATACCCAACTTTTGTAGCAACATGGATGGGACTGGAAGGATTATGCTGAGTGAAATAAGTCAAACAGAGAGAGCCAATTATCATATGGTTTCACTTATTTGTGGAGCATAACAAATAACATGGAGGAGATGGGGAGATGGAGAGAGAAGGGAGTTGAGGGAAATTGGAAGGTGAGGTGAACCATGAGAGACTATGGACTCTGAAAAACAATCTGAGGGTTTTGAAGGTGTGGGGGTGGGAGGTTGGGGGAACCAGCTGGTGGGTATTGGGAAGGGTACATATTGCATGGAGCACTGGGTGTGGTGCAAAAATAATGAATACTGTTATGCTGAAAAGAAATAAAAAATTAAAAAAAAAGAACCCCAAATATAAGATTTATATACAAATTAGGACAAATACATATACACAGAAACACTGGTGGAAGAAAAAGATGGGAGAGTGGTTATAAATTCTCAGTGTGGGCGTGGAAGGTTATTTTGATTCTTCCTGGATGTATCTTGATATCTTTGTTAAAGGACTCAACTTTCCTAAGATAAAGGGGGATTAAAAATTGGTTTACCTATAGGAGTAACATTGGTTCAGGAAAGGGGATTACCTTGAAGTTTAACTCTATATGAATATTAAATAATAAAAATAAAAACAAGAATAAACTAAACCAAATTTTTTTAAAAAATTAAAAATTAGAAAAGCAAAAGAAAAACACGGGTACATGTATCAAAAAGTTCAACTGAAGAGGTTATTATGGAATTTGATATACTGGACATCTCACTGTGATGGTAAGTAGGTTAAAAAATTATCTATATTTTTTTTAAAAAATGAACTACAATAGTGGGAACAAATCAAAAACAAAATTTTATCTATGATGTAGTGGTGTTTGTTCTCTTGTCGTCTTTTCTTTTTTTTTTCTTTTTTTTTCCTTCCCCCACCCCCCTGGTTGGTTTTCTGGAGGAGGCGCCTGCTGTGTGGGTTTTCAAACAATATTCCCTGAGTTAAGTCCTCCTGCCCCTCTCAAGGGGGTGGGCTCTGAGGAAACCAGTTTTTCAGGCTTTTTTGTCTGGAGGTTTTTATGTTTGTTTGTTTCTTTTCTCTCGCCTTGACAGCTTTTGATGGTTTTTGGAGGTTTAGAGGAAAGCAAACTGAAAGCTGACCACCCTCTCATAGAGAGCCTCAGTCTGTTCCCCTCTGAGTCTCCAGAGCACATAAGTTCCCCCTCGGCCACTGGCAGAGCAGGTTTTGAGTTGCGGTCCCTGGGGACACAGGAACTCCTGCTTGTACCCAAAACTATGGCAACAGTGGCTATCTGGGCAGCTCCAGACCACCAGAGAGGTTCCAAGCAGTGATCACATGCTGAGATTTTCCTGCTGGCCCGGGCTGGGAATGCCGGGTCTTTCCGGGTCCCAGAGCACCGGGCTGGTGCCTTCACGCATCTCTTTCAGGGGAGGTATGGGGAGCACACGTCTCAGGCTCTGATAGTACTGCTCAGCATTCTGCCAGCTGGCGAGGGTCCCAGCCCCTCACAGGACCTGGACCCCATGCGTCCTCAGGTGGCTCAGGGACCAAGACCTTGTTTCTCCGCCGCACTCTCTCTGTCTGGCTCAGCGCCAGGGGTGGCTGTCCTGGGTCCGGGGACTTAAGCCCCTGTCCCTAACTGCCCCGATTCCCACAATTGCCCCCTGTCATTCTTTGCTCTTTTTGAGTGCTTTCAACCAGACTCCAAGTTAATGCTGGTCCCCAGACGCAGGGCACTCTCGTATTGGGGTATTACTTTCCAATCAGTTGCCTCTGGTGGCTCCCTCCCCCTTTTGTTTGTCTTCCAATATCAGTCCCATGTTCCCACTCCGCTTTACCTGCCCACTGGCATCTTCTGCCCCTGTACACAAATCAGATGTGTATAATTCTGATCTCAGGCTGATTTCATGGGTGGTCGGAGTTCTTTGGTAGGTAATCAGCTCACTTTAGGTACAGGTTGAAACTGCGCCTCCTCCTACTTCCCTGCCATCTTGTCTCCCCTCTATATCCCAATCTCTGTCTCTTAATTGGTATAGTTAGACCATAGATATTTCATACAATTATTGATATGTTAGAGTTTAAATATTTCTTATTTTCTGTTTGTTCTTTTTCATTTTCTTTTGCCTTCTTGTGGATTAATTGCATATTTTTTAGAATTCCATTTTGATTTATCTTCAGTGTTTTTTAATGTATCTCTTTATAAAGCTTTTTAAGTGGTTGCTCTAGGTATTTCATTATATATACATAACACTATCCTATTGGTATAAACATTTTACCAGTTTGAGTGTAGTGAGGAATATCACCACCTGTTTATAAATGTCTTAAATGTTTCCTTTATGTTAGGGTGGAATCACATAAGACAATATTTATTCTACTTTAATATTCAAACATACTTTAGAAATCTCAAGAGACAGAAGATGTATTTATCATATTTTATTTTTTCCATTGTTCTTTTTTCTTAATGATGTTCCATGATCTTGTTTTATCATTTCCTTTTTGCTTAGGACAATTGCATTTGCTGATTACTTTCAGGTAGTTCTGCTGGCTACAAATTCTCTTACTTTTCCTTCATATAAAAATGCCTCAGGGGCTCCTGGGTGGCTCAGTGGATTAAAGCCTCTGCGTTCGGCTCAGGTCATGATCCCAGGGTCCTGGGATCGAGCCCCGCATTGGGTTCTCTGCTCAGTGGGGAGCCTGCTTCCTCCTCTCTCTCTCTCTGCCTGCCTCTCTGCCTACTTGTGATCTGTCAAATAAATAAATAAATAAATCTTGGAAAAAAAAAAAAAGAATGCCTCAAGAACCCCTTCATTCAGGATATTTTCACTAGATATAGATTTCTGGATTGATGGCTCCTTCCATTAAGAACTTAAAAAATATGTGCCACTTTCTTCTGACCTATATAGTTTCTAATAACAAATCCACTGGTTTTTAAATAATTTTTTCACTATAAATATGGTGTCATTTCTTTCTTGCTTCTTTCAAGATTTTTCTTTTTTACTTCATATTCAGAAGTTTGATTATGTTGGATCTTGATATATTTCTTCAGATTTATCTTTTTGGAGATCTTTTTCCAAATCTGGAAAGTTAAGTCATTTAGCCTTGTTTTCTAAGGACACAAATGTTGGATCTTTTCTTACAGTGCCACAGATTCCTGAGGTTCCATTAATTATTATTTTTTTGTCTGTTTTCTCTGTGCTGTTCCAATTTGGAGGTAACTTTTACTTTTCTATCACTGATACCTTCCTCCATTCTGTCATTGAGCTATCCCTTTAGTTTTTATTTAATTTGTTATATTTTAAATTCTAAAATGTTCATTTGCTTCTTCTTTATATGTCCTTTTTCTTTGCTGTGTCTTTCTACTTTTCATTTTTATGGAAGCATATTGATAATTCCTCATTGAAGCATTTTTTATTTTTTATTTTCTTTTCTTTTAATTTAATTTAATTTTATTTTATTTTTAATTTTAATTTAGTTGTATTTTAATTCTTTAATTTTAATACAGTGTTATTATAATTTTCAGGTATACAATATAGTGATTATTATTTTCAGGTATACAATATAGTGATTCAACAGTTATATACATCATTGCACAGTGCCCATGATAAATGTACTCTTTATCCCTTCACCCATCCCCCAACCACCTCCCTTCTGATGTTTTATTTTAAATGAGCACCCTCAGTCAAAGTTCTTTTTTCAACAAAAATATTTTTTATTTAAATCATATATCAGAATACGTGGTTCTACGAAATATACATAAAACATTCCATTCAAGGAAAATAGAATGCACATTTTCTTCAAGTACTTGCAGAAGAATCTCATGGTTAAATCATATAAAAAGAGATATAACAAATATTACAAATTTAAGAAACTGAAATAATATCTCGTATATTTTCCAGCCATAATGGTACAAAACTAAAGATTAACAATGAAACAAAGTTGGAATATGTATAATGTAAATATGATATACCACACTGCTGCACAAGCAGTGAGCCAAATAAATCAAATGTCAAATCAAAATATGTCTCAAAACAAAGGAAAAAGAAAACACAAAATTCCAAATTCTATGGGATACAGCAAAAGCAGATGATCAGGTAAAATCTATGCTAAAAATGCTTGTATTAAGGAAAAAAACTTCAAATAAACAACATTCCAGCAGACAGAACTAGAAAAAGAAGAAAGTTAAGTGAAATTTAGTGGAAGAAGGAAGTAACAAAGAAAAATCAGAAATAAATAAAATGGAGACCAGAATAAACAATAACATAATATTGAAAGTAATGACCACATTTTCCCCAAAAATACCCAAAATAAATGTACAATGCTTTAAACTAGGAATGCAAGTTGGAAAATAGTGTGGAGGTTCCTCAAAAGATTAAAATTAGAGCTACCCCAAGACCTGGTGATTGCACTACTGGGTATTTACCTCAAAGATACAAATGTACTGAAAAGAAGGCCCTTTTGCACCCCAATCTTCATAGCAGCAATGGCCACAATCACCAAAGTTTGGAAAGAGCCAAGATGCTCTTCAACAGATGAATGGGTAAAGAAGATGTGTATATACACAATGGAATATTACTCAACCATCAGAAAGGATGAATACCCAACTTTTGGATCAACATGGATGGGACTGAAGGAGATTATGCTGAGTGAAACAAGTAAAGCAGAGAAAGTCAATTATTACATGGTTTCACTTATTTGTGGAACATAAAGAATAGCCTGGAGGACATTAGGAAAAGGCGGGGGAAAATGAAGGGGGGGGGTAATCAGAGGGGAGGATGAACCATGAAAGACTGTGGACTCCAAGAAATAAACTGAGGGTTTTAGAGGGAAGGGGAGATGGGGGAATAGGTTGGTCCAGTGATGGGTATTAAGGAGAGCATGTACTGCATGGAGCACTGGGTGTTATATGTAAACAGTGAATCTTGGAACACTACATCAAAAACTAATGATGTACTGTATGGTGACTAACATAAAAAAAAAAAAAAAACTGCAGAGAAGGTTAAAAAAAAAAAAGATTTTTTTTTTGAAAAAAAAATTAAGGAAAAAAAGGAGAGAGAGAAGACTCAAAAACCAAAATGAGAAATGGAAAGGAAGACAGTACCACAGACAACCACAGAAATACAGTGTGATAGCAGATTATTATAAACAATTGTATACTACCAAATCAGATAACTTAGGGGAAAAAACAGATAATTCCTAAAAATGCATAAGTTATCAATAAGTTATCTTGAATCCAAGAAAAAGGAAATCTTATTTTTTTAAAGATCTTATTTATTTGAGAGAGAGAGAGAGAGCACAAGCTGAGGGGCGGGGGGATAATGGCAGCCAGCGGGAGAGGGAGAAGCAAGGAGGGAACCAAAGAGGGAGCCTGAAAATATGATCTGACCTGAAGGCAGGCACTTAACTGACTGAGCCACCCAGGTGCCCTAGGAAATCTTCTTAGACTATTAACAAAAATGAAATTTGAATTAAGGATCACAATTCTCCCAGTATTGAAAAGTCCAAGACTATATGGCTTCATCAGCAAACCCCACCAAACATTCAAAAAATAAGATGACAACTTTATCAAAATCTTATAAATAATGGAATAGAGGAAACACATTAAAAATCATTCCATGAGGGGCACCTGGGTGACTCAGTGGGTTAAAGCCTCTGCCTTCAGCCCAGGTCATGATCCCAGGGTCCTGGGATCAAGCCCCGCATCAGGTTCTCTGCTCAGCAGGGAGCCTGCTTCCCTTTCTCTCTCTCTGCCTGCCTTTCTGCCTATTTGTGATCTCTGTGTGTCAAATAAATACATAAATAAATAAAATCTTTAAAAAAAATCATTCCATGAGACCATACTACCTTGATAACAAGATAGAAAAAAGCAATGCAAGGACAAAAAAGTCTACTTTGTCCAATGTTAAGTATTGCTACTTGGACTTTATTTTGACATCCATTTACGTGATACTTCTCTACCCCTTCACTTTCAATTGGCAGGTTCTTTAGGTCTAAAATGAATCTCTTGTAGGCAACATATACATGTATCCTTTTTTAAATCCATCCTGTCACCTATGTCTTTTGATTGAAACATTTAGTCCACTTATATTCAAAGAAATTATTGATAGATATGTATTTATTGCTATTTTATTACCCGTTTTGACATTGTTTCTGGAGATTTTCTCTGATCCTTTCTTGTCCTTGAAGTATTTTTATGACAGCTGCTTTAAAATCTTTTTCAGATAATTCTACTATCTCTGTATCTTATATAAGTCTTTTGTTTTAGATAACTTTCTCTGACAGTAGTAGGTAAAGTAGACAGTGGAGGGGCTCTCTTTTTACTGCTGAATGGGAGTCGGTCTCCATTTCTCTTTCATTTTATTGTGTTCACATCTTGGAGAAAGCCTCTTTGTTACTTCTGGTCTCTTTGTTTCCCTCCTCCGATACCTTGATACCTTCCTGAATAGAAGAAGTGGGGGTGTCTTGTCATTACCCCTCCTGTGGTTGCACTGACATAATGGGAAGAGGGAAGTCTTATTACCCTTGGACCATAGTAAAGTTCCTAAATCCCCAGTAGGCTACCTCTGTTGCCATCCCAGAAGGAAGGTGATGGGGTATCTTGTTATTGCTGGGGGGCGGAGGGACAAGCCCTCAACATGGTCTTCACTGCTACCACAGCAGCAGGATGAGAATGTGTGGTTCATTACCACCCAGTGAGAATGAAAGTGTCGAATCTGTACCTGGCCTTTTCTGACATCACCCCAGCAAAGAGCATTTGCTTACCTCATTACACAGTCTGGCAAGGATTGGTGTGTAGGCTCCCACTTACATTTGCCAGTAGGGATGAGCAAAAAATCGGTGGTATTTGTCTGGAGTAGAATAATTACTTCTTAGACCTTTTCTGTCTTGCTAGGCTGTCCTTTTCCTGTCCTTTGGCTGGAGACAACAGTATTTTGTGGAAATATTTTTCTCTATCTTGTTGACATTTTTAGGTTCCCAGGTTCTTCAGCTCCGAGTCTGGGATATATGAATCAAAAGAAAACCCAGGGAACTTGGTCTTAATTTTTTGGTATTCAAGATCCCTAACCGTTCTACCTGCTTCTCTTCACCTTTCAGAAACCTCTTATATTTATTTTACATGAAATTTCAAGGGAAATTTCAAAGTAAAGGGGGAAAAATACATCTATTCCATCCTCCTTGAGGCAGAAGTCTACTGAGCCTTTTGCATATCCCACCTTTTTTCCCTCTTCTAAGAGTTGCTTTCTATGTTGCTTGTAGCGATATTTACCACATTTGTTTAAGCTTAAATGAGTCTATATGATTTCAGAGCTTACTGACATGGCTCTACCTGGTTCCCCTTCTTTAAGGATCTCACTTTACTTACTATGGTATACTAGGAAGTAAAATTTTGAATGATACTTTTAGGAAAGAGATAACAATTGTTTACTTCCTCAGCCCTAAAATATCTAAGAATATCTTTCTGTTTCCATCATATTTGTAGGACATATCATAGAATTCTTGGACATCCAAGTTTCTCTCCAATTCTCTGACAAAAACTTCTCAGCATTTTCTAATACCAATTTGATTATTGTCTTAGGGATACTTATTTTATCTCCTTAGGTATTTATAGAACTTTATTTTTATTGTACAATTTTCACCACATAGTTAACATATGGGGCACTTTCTTTTCTTGGTTACATTTCTATACATTGATAATGAAATAACAGAAGAATTTTTTTTAATTCCATTTATAGTGGCACCAAAATAATAAATTACTTAGAAATAAACTTAACCAAGGAAATGAAAGTCCTGTATTCTAAAAACTTATAAAACACTGATGAAGGAAATTGAGGATGACACAAATAAATGGAAAGATAATCCATGCTCATGGATTGTAAGTAACAATATTGTTAAAATGTTTATCCTATGCAAAGCAATCTACAGATTCAGTGCATTTCCTATAAAAATACCAACAGCATTTTTCATAGAACTAGAACAAAGAATTCTGAAATTTTACAGAGACAAAAGATCTCACATAGCCAGACCAATCTTGAGAAAGAACAAAGCTGGAGATGTCACAGTGCCAGATGTCAAGATATACTACAAAGCTCTAGTAATCTAATAGTATGGTACTGGTAAAAAAAAAAAAAAAAAAAAAAAAAAAGATACATCTATCAATGCAACAGAATAGAGAGCTCAGACACAAACCCATGTTTATATGGTCAATTAATCTATGACAAAGGGGCAAGAATATACAGTGAGGGGGCACTTGGGTGGTTCAGTGGATTAAAGCCTCTGCCTGCACCTCAGGTCATGATACCAGGGTCCTGGGATCAAGCCCTGCATCAGGCTTTCTCCTCAACAGGGAACCTGCCCACCCCCCTTCTCTCTGCTTGCCTCTCTGTCTGTCAAATAAATAAATAAATAAATTTTTTTAAAGAACATACAATGAGGAAAGACATTCTCTTCAATAAGTGGTGCTGGGGAAATTGCACAACTACATGCAAAAGAATGAAACTGGATCAGTTTCTGACACCATACACAAAAATAAAGTCAAAATGGATTAAAGACCTAAATGTGAGATGTGAAACCATAAAAATTCCAAAAGGGAGCATAGACATTAATGTCTCTAATGTCAGCTGCAACAACTTTTTTCTAGATGTATCTCATAAGGCAAGGGAAATAAAAGCAAGAATAAACTATTAGAACTACATCTACATAGTTACTATTTTTGATTCATGGCTTTGATGATTTTCCCTAGTCTAGAAATTTTGTTTTTAACTATGTAAGTGGTTATTTCATTTGGTCCTTTTGCACTAGTTTCTAAGCAAGTTTGTAAATTGCAGTGGTTGCTTTGCACAGTTATCCCACTGGGATCTCCATCTGGTCTTTGATCATAGATTGTTTAGCTTTTCTTTCTCTGAATGTGAGGATAGTGTGTTTTGCAAAGATTTTTATAGATTAAATTGGTTCAGGTTTTCTTTCCATCCAGAGATGAGCAGGGTCTTGCATGGCTATGGCACAAAAGGTATAAATTATATCAAAATCCACCAAAGAGAGATGAGACAGGTTCCAATTCTCTAGTAAGAATGAATATAAATTCCTCCTAATCTCATCCGGTTCATCATGATGAAAACAGATAAGAGAATTTCTTTGTGAGGTTTGATTTTATAATTTCTGCAAAACTGAAAGTTGAAAGTCTGCTACTTTAAAAAGTCTATGTCACTTCCTTGGTGGCCATTCAGAGCACATAAGACAATTTCCCTTCAACAGACAGCTGCCAGGATATAAGGGATAACTCAAAGACGCTACGTATTAAGAAAAGTTGCTGCTTTGACAAAACCAGTTGTCATGTAATTGGTGTAATATAAAGACATTCCAGAGTTGAGATCACACATGTATCATCTAAGTAATAGGAAATCTAGGGACAATAAATCCTGGTTCTTTACTGTCTTCTTTGACATCTCCACATTTTGTATGGGCTGAGGACAAAGACCAGGCCCCTAGACAAAGGAAAAGAGGAATGGGTCACCTTGTGCATGGAAATTGGGAGTCATCTTCAAAAGGCATCAAACTTCAGTTACTTAAGATAAATAAATTCTAGAGACCGGTGATACAATATAACTGCCTACAGTTGAAAAGACTATAATGTACCCTTAAAAATCCATCAACAAGGTATAGCTCATGTTAAATGTTTTCACCACACTAAAAAAAAAGAGAGAGAAAGAGAGAAAGAATGTTATATGCAAGCAGAAGCCAGGAGTGCCGAGGCGGGGGGGTTGGCAGTGGTTTTGTGACTTATTTGTAATGTGGTTCACACATTACTAAAATCCCCCAAATCACTACTCTATGCCCTTCATTATTCTTTATTTCCCCCAGATCTGAAAGAATTGTTTTATTTGTCTTCTGCTTTAATTTGGTTTTCTGCATTATCTACTCTGACACATATGACACCACTCGGGTTTTTATTCTGCAATCATTGTTAACCTCATGCAGTCTCTTGATTTAAGTTTTTTTATTTTTACTTTTTAGATACTGTATTCTCTTAATGACATAAATAACATGAATCAGGATTTTGCTCCTTTTTCAGTAAGTCTGCATTAGGGGAGGGTATCTGTTTTGATTCTTTGTAGTATCCCTCTTATTTGGGACTGGAATATTTTCTCCCAGATCTGATACATAACATTTCTGCTTGCTTATCCTTGCATCAAGAGATCTACTGGCTTCTGGTGAATTCAGCATTGAAATGGGGTCTGTCAAACACTGATGTGGAATTTTGCCCAATTCTTTCATATTTAGACAATAGGGAAGGGGGAAATATAAATCTACTGTAAATTATCATTACCAATTCACAATACAGCAGCCTGAAGGAAGTAGAGCAGAAGCTGAAACCCTGGGCAGTCCCCACAAAGCTCTGAGTCTCAGGGTCATTTATTCTCTGTGTTTAGTGAACTGCTGGGCTTGGTTCAACCTCTCAGGACAACCACTTCCTGTTTGGTTAGTCCAATGCCAGTTATGAACTGCAGTAATACCTGGCAAAAGTAATGTTCCTCTCTTCTACAGTGCTTTCATTCATTTTATTATAGCTCCTCCCCCAATTGCAAATCTGAGACTCAACCACAGTTGCGGGTGGCTTTTGAGGGTGCAGACAAAATGTTGACACTGAGTACCGAGTAGTCGCAGGATCCATCTTTGCTCTCCCTGCTCTGTCATCCACCTGACTAATGCGCTGTTAGTTGCATTTGCCACCATGGTTTTACTTACTTTCTTGGGGTTCTTTTTTATTAGTGAGATTTAGCTCTCTCATAAGAAGGGGTTTTAAATCAGAAGGATTTTCTATATATCCTTTGTTACACTCAATTAGTCAATTCATCACAAATCTAGGAGGAGGCCATTAACATCACTATTTTCTGCTCAGTATCTTCCTCCAAAATCCCTCCTGTCAAACTCAACACTAGTGTTGAACATCACCTTCAGATCCCTACTGATGTTGTCTTTGTTTCTTCTTTTCCTTTTCTTTAAAACATTCTGAGCAGACTAAAATCATTCCAAGACTTAAAGTCAAAGTGTGCACCCTCAAAAAGTGAGAGGCTTGTACCATTAAATTAATTGCTGCACTAAGTATGGAACACCTAGCCATCAAATGCATCCATTTTATTCATGCAACAAATATTTATTCACCATCAACCATTCAAATTCCGTGCCAGACATTGGGGAAAATACTTTAAAAAATAAAAAGAGCCTCTTTCTCTAAAACACCTTGTGGGATAGATAACCACTACGAATACAATTATAATTTCACATGTTAAGAACAATAAAAAGATGTGTTGGGAGCACATAAACAATGTTGTTCTAATGCAGATCAGAAAAGATTTCTCAGAGGACTTGACAATTGTGTTTTGAAAAAGAAAAAACACAGATGTCATTTTAAAAGTGCTGCTTGATGGGGATGGGAAGAGAAAAGTTCAGCTACAACCAAAGGAGCTTCTGCCACATTGTCATTCAACACCCATATTTACATATTCCCATGAGCATCACTATCAGACACCCATATCTACATCTCCTGTGAGCATCCCCACACAGTATCCATATCTACATTACCATGGCAAGCATCACCATCCACACAACCTTATCTGCCATTCTTCCATTATTCAGCACAACTGGCTCTACCCTGATAAGTCAATAGATATGTATTTTTTAAAATAGATGGCAAGTTTTCTTAGCCCCCAGAATGACAACAAGAAACATAATAAGATTTAAAGAAAATAATTCTCATGCAGCAGTCTTCTTTTTGTTTGTTTTTGGTTTTGTTCCTAGTGTCACTATAGCTGTGAGCACCGGGAGAAGGAAATTCGTAATCAAATGAGGAGCTCACATTTCACATGTCCCTGGAGAGACGGCTAAAACCCAGGAAAAAGCAGCTCTGGCTGTGACTTCTAGCAAGATACCTCTGTAGTTGTTCTTCGCTTTTACAAATGCTCAAAACACTGATGTCAGAGGGCATGATCTAGGCAAGAATGAACTCAGTGAAAAGATACACCACAGCAGTGTGTGCTAAAACAATGAAGGGGCTCTTGCGAATGAAAGGGGGCTACAGCTGAGGAGTGGAAGATAAATCTTAAAACACAGAGGAAAGGAGGATGGATAAAGGCAAAACCTTGACCTGTTCAGGAACGAGTGAAGAAAATGATGAAGTCCCAGAACCTAAGTCAGGTTCGGTGGGGTGAGGAGGTTCAGAGCCGACGACTAAAGAAAGAATTCTTAAGACGTCGTTGGTGCAAAATGGTGGTTTATTAAAGCACGGGGACAGGACCCGTGGGCAGGAAGAGCTGCTGCCCCGGGTTGTGAAGGTGGGCATGTTATATACCCCACGGTTGGGGGGAGGTGGTGAAGGAATGGGAGGCTTCAACAGAGTTCTCACATGCTAGGGAGGGCCTACAAGGTGCCGGGGGGGGGGGGGGGGGAGAGTCTTTGCCCTTATGGCCTGATCAATGTCCGCTTTAGGTCAGGCATTAACATCAAGATAATTGGGAGATTCTTGGTGGGGCATTATGATCCGGCTATCATTTACATTCCCTTCTACCCCAGTCTCCTCCAATTTATGGTGGGAGGGGGACATTAGGGCTTCAGGAACCAAGAGTTATTTGCCTCTGGAAATTTGTGCTATTGATAAGGTAACCTCCCTGTTTAGGTCTCTAGGACATCTTGTAGGACAAGGGATATTCCTGTTCTGCAGGATTGCGATCCCTGCAAGTTAACTATTTATCGTTTTATGGAAGTCAGGGGTGCCTGAGGAATGCTACACATATGGAGGGGAGTGGGTGAAGAGGGGGTGCAAGGTGCCAGCTTTTGCTTTGTCCTCAGCCAGCCTCCTGCTCCCTCATCAAAAGGGGCATGAATAGAAGAGGAGAAGGGAGTTGGGGGAAATTGGAAGGGAAGGTGAACCATGAGAGGCTATGGACTGAAAAACAATCTGAGGCTTTTGAAGGCGCGGGGGGTGGGAGGTCGGGGGAACCAGGTGGTGGGTATTAGGGAGGGCACGGATTGCATGAAGCACTGGGTGTGGTGCAAAAACAATGAATACTGTTACGCTGAAAATAAATAAATAAATAAATAAACTACCAAAAAAAAAAAAAAAAAAAAAAAAAAAAAGAAGGAGGGATTCAGAACAGGGAGAACTGTATCTGGAGACATGAATCAGTGCCAAGTTGCCAAGAATCTTAATTGTCCCATGGAGAAGTTAGAATTTTTTCTTTTTGGAAAATGTGAATTTTATGGATAAATAATGACATAATTTAAAAAAAAATAAACTTAAGGGAAGAGTAATCTGACATTTGCATAGCAGCTGATATAATAAAATTAGGATAAACAGGCATTTAATATATGGATCACTACCTCCTGTCACAGCAATTGTTCCCACATTGTGCAACTACACACTGTACTTCAGCTTTGCTTCCAACTACTTTCATCTTGGTGCTTTTTTCCCCTCAGACTTCTTAAAGACTTTTCTTCCTTGCATTCAGCCATTATTTATCCATCTTTTCATTTAAGACAGGTACTGTCTGCTGTGAGCCAGATACTATACATGGTATGGAGTGAGTTTAGTGAGCTAGTCATTGTTCCTGACTACTTGGAGTTAAATATAACTTGCACCATTGTTCAGTCTTTGGTCCTATTTTTATCTAATTCTATCCTTTTACCCACCTTCCCAGACACTCCCATGACTTTACTAACTCCTTAGTCACATCCCTTGCATGTCTTTTCTCCTAAGCTTGATTCTTAAATTTCCACTTCTAAACTATTTTTCTCCTCCTGATATCTTGCACATGCCCCGAACTAAACTCATTATCGCCTCACATCAAACCCTTCTTCTCCAAAGATCTCTCTTACGCTTAACAGCACCACAATCTATCCAAATATTATAAGGTACAAAAATTAACAGCATTTCCTCTTTATCCCTCATATGATCTCCAATCCTGTAGACAAAAATTCCAGAATGGCTCTAGAGTTAGAACCCATCTTCCTTCATTGTCTTTTGATGCTATTGAAGTTTTTGCCAGTCTTCCTTAGGTTATTTGGATACAAATAGTTTCTTTACCTCTGATCTCACTAGCTCCAATTTATACCCATATTCCTTCACAAAATACACAGTATTCTGCTTGTTAGTCCCCTTTGTAAAACCTTCCTACACCATCCTTTTGGTTATGAAGATTTCAAACTCTGTAGCATTGCATTCAAGAACATTCACCATCTAGATCTAACTGGTCTTCCTCACCGCATCTCCAGTTCCCCCAAACCCATTCTCCTGTGCATTTTTGCACCCCTATCTTTGTTCTTCTGGGAGAATTTATTCATCTTTCAAACACAGAAATATCTTCCTCAATCCCACCCCTAGACAGGATGAAACTTATTTCCCTCTAGCCGCCTATTTCTCTCCTATAGCATATATTGGAAAATAATGAGGTTTTATGAGAAGAGCAGTGAGCTTTGGAGCTAGATAAACTTGGAATTAGTTCGGATCTTAGCCTCACAATTCAGCATCTGGGTGACTTGAGCAAGTTATTTAACCTCTCAGAGCTTCAGTTTCTCAAATAAGAACAGTGAGAAAATATGCCAATCAGAATAGTAAAAGTAAAACAATATCTGTGAAGCGCTTTGCAAAAGTCAAGCATTCATCTATTTATTCACTGGCTTTTGAGTATCTCTGTGTACCAAGAACATCCCAAATGTATTACATATGTACACAACAGAGTTTCTACTTTCCATTAATGTCTAAGGTTGAATTTAGCTTTTTTTGGTAAATCTATCTCTAATTTTCATTCTTATTTCTTCATTAAATAAAATTATTTAAGCCCACCTACATAAAGAATATTGACATTCTCTTATCTTCCTGCTGACTCTTTCATAATCTGAGTGATCTGAGTGATCATAATCTGAGTGATCTCGTAGGGTGCTGTGAAATTCTAGCTGACATGTGTGCTTACTTTAATATTACCTCATGGAAAGTAGAAATGCCAGCCTGCTAAAAAAGTCATTAGTATTATCATTTATTAATTGACTCCCTTATATACAAGATTTCATGATATTCAACATATATTTGTAAGCTCTTTTTTCCAGGTATGATATGCTATAATTTGAAACCATATTGAGCAAAAGCATTGTCTCTATCCTTATGCAGTTTATAAAGAGACATCCATCAAATCCTCACACTCAGGAAGATGTAAAGCTATCAATGTAGTAAGTGCTATAACCAAGAGGGATGTAGCACCATGGCAGTGTTTAAGAGGCATGGGTGTTTAAGAAAGAAATTTGACTAGTCTAGGAGGATAGTGAAAAGCTTCCCCATGGAAGCATTGATTGATTGGAGCTATGAACATTGTGTAACTAAGTGGGATTAATTTGAGGGAAGAGGGGAAGAGGCTCTAGTGACAGGGAATATAGTATATCCCAGGACTCCATAAAAAAAAAAATGTGCCGGTGTTTGAGATGGATGATTTTAAAAGCTGTCTCACAGAGTTGTGATTTATATCAACTTTTACTGAATGTAATTAATGACATTCAGAAAACATTGATCTGACACAGCCTGGGTATATTCAGTGAAGGAATGATCCTTGATGTAAAGGGACCCTATGTGATTTATGCTTTAAAGGAGACAGAAGCAAACAGTGGAAGAACCATTGGCTTTGATGTCACACAGATCTGGATTTGAATTTTGGCTTAGACACTATCTGGATGACCTTGAACAAGATTTTTACTCTCTCTAAGGTCACTCCACAGGTTTATCTGGAGAACTGAATGAATGAAATAGCATGTGTACACTATCAGACATTCAGTAAATATAACTTCCCTTAAAGAAACATTTTTAAATGATCCTAGTGCCAAAAGGGTGATGCTTCTTTGTGTTTTGTTGTTTGTATGTTGTTAATGATCTCAGATTAATTGATATGGCATATAACTGTATGTGATAATTATTCAGGAGTGTGAACAGATTAATCTATGTGTGTTACTCCACTTTCACATGTTTAAGTGTTTCTATTCCTCATTTACACTTTCAGGGGCTTTTATGTATATCTCTTCTACCAATTACAATTTGATAGTATGTGATCGCTTTGCAGTCTAAGTTCCATTTTCAGTTTCTGTTTCCTCACCTATACTGAAAATACTGAAAGTCAAGGACTCCATCTTATGCCTCATCACAGCTTAACTGCCCAACAGGATTTCCCACTCATAGCAGAAGCTCAGTGATATTGGTTCATAGTAACAATAGATCAGATCAAGTCATAGGGTTTTCTTATATAGTACCACTGTTCTAAGTTTCAATAGTTTTAATATGGTATCTTTCAAATTGGATGGGAAAGAGCGTGGCAGTCATAGTTATTTATGTCAACATAGAGGTAGATAATTTTATTGGAAAATAGAAGAAATAAATACGAAGAAAAGTAGAACCTAAAAGAAACTTTTTAAAAGTGTATATATTTGAAAAAGGCCTGAGAAAGCATCAATGAAGTCAGATTCTGTGTGTTTAAACCTTCATTACAATAACTTATAATGATACTGATTTTATTTTTACCTTAGACATAAAAGTTCTCATTCACAGTATAAATAAAGACACAGTTTTAGTAAAAATCACACTTCAAAACTTTTTGAAGTTGTGCATTAGGGATAAAAAATGACAAACTTTATAAATATAATTATAACCCCACCAACTTGAATCTTACACCTATTGTAAGCTATACCCCTACAAAATAAGCTTATTTTTAGCAATTGAATTTAATTAGAAGACCTTTAATTAATGAAGCACTAGAACATCAATAAATTTCTAATACCATCAGTTCTAATACACAGTAAGTAAAAAAGCAAAGAAAAGAAAGGAAAAAAGGAAAAGGAAAGGAAAGAACCTGACGTACGATTGAAAACAAAAATTTGCATTTTGGGGACGCCTGGGTGGCTCAGTTGGTTAAGCAGCTGCCTTAGGCTCAGGTCATGATCCCAGCGTCCTGGGATCGAGTACCAAGTCGGGCTCCTTGCTCAGCAGGGAGCCTGCTTCTCCCTCTGCCTCTGCCTGCCTCTCTGTCTGCCTGTGCTCACTCTCTCTGACAAATAAATGAATTTTTAAAAAATTGCATTTTGGACTCCTGAAAAAGAAAAGAACGGCACGTGACATATTACATATTACATGGGTTATTGGACACATGGTACATTTATGTAGGTGGCCATACTACCACTGCTATAAAGGCCTTCTATTCACATGAATTTTTGACAGGCCAAACTAACTCCTTTATTTCTTATTTTTGTTGATTTTAGAATGTAAAACATAGCCATCATACCTCCAAACTAATTGCCCATGTTCTAATCACTAATAAACGGATGGCACTTAGTGAAGAATTATTAACCATCAGAAGTATCAGACTGAGTTCACTCTTGATTTGAAAGTGAAAGTTGTGGTACATCAAGCCAGCTGTTTGCATGATCTGCTTACCATATCCATGGATATGGATATGGCCTGATGTGCTTTGATCCACAGTGTATGTGGAAAGAGAAACAAACAGAAAATGCTGATAGTCTTTTCAACCAGCAAGATTGAATAGAATAGCATTTATGCCTTCACCGGGTAATAGGATTGCCCTGTCATTCTTTGTAGGAATATCTCTTAATATACTTTTGTCTAGGGAGCAGTACATACTGGATCTATTTCTCATATTCTCATCACTGAAATGCACAATATTGTTTGACTTAACTATGTCTGCATTAGAAGGAGGTACTGGTTTAATGGGATGTTTCTCCATGAGTTTAAGGAGAGTTGTATGAATATGTTCTTTTTTTTTTTTTTTTTTTTGGTTGAAATTGCTTGATGTTCCAGGGCCTTTGGCACAAGAAAACAGCACCTCTGTGTAGCTGCAGCTTTCTGTTTTGCAACTTTGTTTCTCATCTCATTTCAATCTCTTGAATAATTAAACCCTGATCCAGTGTGTATTCTTTTTTTTAATTTTATTTTATTTTATTTTTTTTAAATTTTTTATTTTTTATAAACATATATTTTTATCCCCAGGGGTACAGGTCTGTGAATCACCAGGTTTACACACTTCACAGCACTCACCT
>NC_081562.1:133343715-133388816 GCF_022355385.1 Mustela nigripes
CCTTCTCCCAAACCCCCTCCCCCCGGCAACCCTCAGATTGTTTTGTGTGTATTCTTAATCAGTACTTTTCTTTCCTCCTTTTATTTCCAAGGCCAATTCCATCCCTAAGGAGTATGACACTTAATTTCTCACATATTTTTAGATCAAAATGCATCTGATTGCCCACAGTTCTTAGTGTCTTGAATCTTAAATCTCTCCCTCTTCACTGATACCTTCTACAGTCTTCATACATGCACTGTTTTCTGCTTATCAAAAAAAATAATAATAATAATTTGAAGTGTCTTCCTCTTCTTTTAACTTTTTTATGATTCTCCCTATTTTTAGTTCTCAAATTCATAATTTCTATCCACACTTAACTTTTCACAATATCCCTTCCTTACCAGGTCTTTGTAATTCTGTTTCTGTAGTCTGTCAAGTCACCTGTAACACATTTCATGTCATATTAACTGACCTTAATGACTTCTCTGTGGATTTTGGTGTTTTTTTTTTTATCAACTTCTCATTCTGAATGTTCCCCACATTTTGTTTCCATGGCTATGCACATTACTGAGTCTCTTCCTATTTGTATCTGTTTTATTGAATTCTATTTCTTTTTCTATCTTAAAATTGTAAAAAAAAAAAAAATGCCCAATGTTCAGTTTTTAGATATTCTGTGTCTCTGATCCGAAGTGTACAAAAGAATGAGCTGCTCCAGCTTCGTTGTTTTAATCATTATCTCCTTGAGGACAATTCTCAAAATTAAGTTTATCAGTCTCTCACCTGAGACTTAAGCCTTCCTCTCCAACACATTACAGGATACTTATACTTTTTCTTTTGTTTTATTCCAAGCCTAATATGCAAGTATGATTTTATAGGCTGGTACAGAGTAGATCTTTAATAAAGTTTTGTTAAACACATGAATAAATAAATCTTTAAGAGATGTCCTAATGTTTACAAATTCCATTGTTTATTACTTTGGAATTATTTAATCATTAATCGTCTTTTTAATATTCCCATCATCACCCTTTTAGTTCTTGTCTTCATTATTTTATGCTTAACCAAGATAGTCTCCTCTAAAGTTACTCTGACTCAATTTCTCTTGGCTGTAAATTTCAGCCCACATATTGTTACCACTTGATCCTTCCAAGTCCCAAAATTATTATATTACTTCCATACTGATAAATCTTCATTTCCCACTACTTAGAGGATTTAATTTGGCACACAAGGCCCTTCCCAATATGAATTCACCATTAAACCTAGATTCAGTAATTTATGCATTTAACAGGTGTGATCAATTGTCTTCTGTTAAGTGTTTTAACAACACTCCCATGATGTCCTCCCAAAAGAAAGGAACTATCAAGCCATGAAGAAGACATGGAAGAATTGTACATACATATTAAGTGAAAGAAGCCAATCTGAAAATTTCACATACTACATGATTCCAATTTCATGACTGTCTGGAAAAGGAAAGACTATGGAGGCATGGAGCAGATCAGTGGTCATCAGGGGTTTGGAGGAGGGAGAGATGAAAAGGAAGCTCCAAGCACTTTTAGGGCACTGGAACTCTTATAAGCCTAATAATTATATATATGTTGTACATTCATCAAAAACCCTATAATGTATAACACCAAAAGTAAACCCCAATGTAAGTTTATCCATTATAACCAATGTACTCTTCTGATATAGGACATTGATAGAGTGGAAGAGGCTATAGGCATGTTGGGGCAAGAAGAACATGGGAACTCTCGGTTGCCTGGGTGGCTCATGATCTCAGGGTCCTGGGATTGAGCCCTGCATCAGGCTCTCTGCTCAGCGGGGAGCCTGCCTCCTCCTCTCTCTCTGCCTGCCTCTCTGACTACTTGTAATCTCTATCTGTCAAATAAATTAATTAATTTTAAAAAAGAATATGGGAACTCTTTATATTGTTTGCTTAGTTTTGTTGTGAGTCTAAAACTGCTACAAAAAAATAAAGTATTTTTTAAAAGTTTCTCTCCAAAGCTTTATCATATAATATATGATGAGACTTTTGGATTTTTGCCCATACTTTATGCAAAAGTGGTATCTTAGAATAGTTGTTATTTTTTATTTCTCTTAGTATGAATGAATTTCTTTTTCCATGAACTCTGTTCATTTCTTTGTTTCATTTTCTGTGAGGTGGTTGTTTTTTCCTTATCCATTTGGAAGCTCTTTTAATAGTTTTTTAAACAAGTGTCACTTGTTTTTCTTTGCTTTGTTGAGGTTTAGTTCCTTTTGTATATAAGGTTTCACTTTGTTCTAAAGGTTCTTATTTAGCTACAGTCTTATAAACTGCTTTTAGGCTCCTACAATACACACTGCTCACATCACTGCATTTCATTCTCTCTCCTCCACCATTCACTTTCAGCCAATAATATTCTTTAGTGTTAAGTTTGTATTCTTTTTTTTTCTCTTTAATTATTCGTTTATTTTCTTCCCTTTTAAAATTTTTTTTTAATTTTTAATTTTTTTTATAAACACATATTTTTGTCCCCAGGGGTACAGGTCTGTGAATCGCCAGGTTTACACACTTCACAGCACTCACCAAAGCACATACCCTCCCCACTGTCCATAACCCCACCCCCCTTCTCCTAACCCCCCTCCCCCCAGCAACCCTCAGTTTGTTTTGTGAGATTAAGAGTCACTTATGGTTTGTCTCCCTCCCAATCCCATCTTGTTTCATTGATTTTAAGTTTGTATTCTGAAGTACTTTTATTTAAATAAAGTTGATTACTTGATTTGTTATCTTTAAATATTCTTTAATTCCCAGCTATCATAAATGGAAGAATTCTTAAACTCTTTCTCCCTCCCTTGTTTTTCTCTTCCCCTCCTGGTTTTTGATATTTATGGCATTTCTGCATTATCAGGGTGCATGCTACTTACTTTTCTTTTCACCCCAATCCCAACACCTGTTTAAGTGCCTGTTCTTCAGGTAATTACTTTCAGTCCTCACCAACAGTACCTGTAACATAATTTCTCCAACCATCCCTTGCTTGGCTGAAGTCATCCACTAATATTTTATTCAAGAAGTATTTGTGGGAAAATTATTCCTTGGTTATGGCATGTTTGATGCAATTTGTCTATATACTAGAAGAACTTTCTAGATATGAAATTGATGGCTTTCTTTAAAAATCTTGAATTTTGCTCTACTGTCTTCCAACATTGAATGTTACTATGTAGAATCCTTATGCCTAATGCTGCTGTCTTAAAGTAGGGTGATTACAGGTTCTGGTTTGTTCAAGAAAGTCTTGCCGTATGACTATCAAGAATCTCTTTACATTTAGCATTTGCCTTGTACCATTTTATTCTCAAAGGTGTTCTAGTGTGGATGATACCTACTCTACAATGACTTGGTCTTTTGGATACTGAACAAAAAAGTCGTTCTTTAGCTTTAAAGTTCACTAACTTTCTCATGGTAGGTAATGATGTTGAAAATTCTGAAACATTTGTACCATACACATACCATCCAAAATGTAGACTAAGTCTTGCTTATTTGGTGCAGTTTAAGAAATTATGCCTTTGAATCTTTTCTTCTATTACATTGCATTGGTCATCATTTTTTTTTTTTTCTTCAGAGGCTGCAATTATGGTTTTGTTGAGTTTTCTTTGCCTGTCTCCTTTATTCATCATTCTTTCCTAATCCTTTTTTAAAAGATTGTTTAATTTCTCTTTTGTGTTAATGACATTTCTTTATTGTGTTTCTTCATGCCTATTTTCTTTCATGTTCCTTCCAATTTTGTGTTCCTTTCTAAATGATAGGTTATTCTATTCCTTTCTTATGCTCTGCCAATTCATTTTTCATGTTCTGTTGTGTCCCTCACTTTGAGTTCTTATATTGCCACTTTTGATATACCTATCTAGAAGCAAATGGTTATATATATTTTTTAATTTATGCAATATATTTTGTCACAAGTTTTTTCTATACCATGGTTATATTTTTATGCATTTTTTAATAAAAAATACTGCACTTCTCCCCTTTGTTTCTTATGTTATCTTTGCATTGATACTTAGATAGCTCTTTTTTTTTTTCCTCATCATAACATGACATGAATTTTTTTGGACCAGTAATTTCTGCAAATTTGGGAGTGGGACATAGAAAAACAGGCAAAGAGTAGGTCTTAGGATAAGTTTGCAGACTAAAGAGCTTTCTGATTCCAAAGTCTCTTTTTATCTCTTAGGCTGGCTATCTCTAAAATGGTTTCTTTGTATGATTTTTTGTGCAGCCTTGCCTCTGCTTTTCTGAACCAACTTACCTTACAGGAGATTTCTACCACCAGTCCTTCTCATTCAAGTTGCCTCATCCATTTTTGCAAGAAAGGAAGATAGTCTCTGTACTTCAGGGTAGCCTCTTGTGGTCAAGAAGTAGACTTCACTGGTGATTTTGTTGAGGTGCAAATGAGGAGCCTTCCTGTCAGTCTCCATGCTTATTAGTACTTTGCTCCTAATAGCTTCTGCCTGATATTAACTGGTTTTGGCAGTTTTCACACATATTTTGGCAACTCTTGATTGAATTTGTCTTCTAACATTATTGAAGATAGATTTTACCTTTTTTTAAAAAGGTTTTATTTTTTTTTAAAGATTTTATTTACCTTTTTAATTTTCATCCTTCTTTAAGCTTTTGGTGAGCTGCAGAAGAGAAAAAACAGTGAATTGATTTTGTTAAAGTTTTATAGACATTCTTTTACTCTGTCTCCTGTTTTCTGAAAAGAAATAAAATGTATCTGTGGTTACATTTTGCTAATTTCAATAAAGTCACATTATTCCTAAATCAAGAAGTCCACTTTTTAGTTTCTACTGTCAAAAATAGGGAAAGAACAACAGTTATGTAATGCCTAATTGCTTGCAATGTGTTCTAATGTTCATTTACTTGACTTATCTTTGATTATCTCCATGAAGTCCACAAGATACACATTTTTATTCCTATTTCACACAGGAGAAAGATATATTACCACTAATTCTACCATGCAGTAGAGTGATATTATTAATTACAGGTTTTATCGGCCAGATCATGGTAATCCAGACCTACATAAGACCATTTTCTTCATAATTAAAATAAGATATTTTGAAAAACAAAGAACTTGGAAGTCTTTCTTCCTCTAATGCTCCAATTCCTTGGAGCACTTGGTTTCAAATGCGTAAATAGAACATAAAGATGTCCAAAAAGTGCCTTGCCATTCTGAGGAAAACGTTGGAGTCTGCTTCCCATTGATCTGTGTTATGTATCAGGTTTATGTAAGATTTCACCTGCCAAACTAGTTCATCAACAATAATGCTAGGAAACCTCTTACCTATAGAATAATAGAAAAACTTACCTATGGCATCTTTATGATAATTCTAGGAAAGTCACATTTTCTCATAATTAGGCAATCCTCTTATTTCTTCAATAGCCAGAGAGAGAGAAATTTTGGCCTCTAATTTATTTATCAGTGGCTTGAGTTTCACTAAAACTGAGCATTAAATCTCAAGTAAGAGTTACTTGAGGAAAAAGTGGGGATGGGTATTAAGCACTGGGGGCATCATGAGTGTAGATGGTATGTGTAGGGAACCACACAAAGTTTAGAGCTGCTGGAAGGAATATAATATGAAAGTAGATGTACTTTAGTCTTTTAGTCCATGTTTAGAAACTGGAGGAGCTCTCTTTACTGTTAGCAATTAATGTAATTTTTATATAAATATGTGTCTCTGGATGTGTGTTTTGTATATGTACTTGCTTTATGATGACTTTGATGGTACTTTCTGATTTTCCCCTATTCCTGCATCTCTTATACTGCCCTTGAAAGAATAACTGAAGACAATGTAATTTTTGAGTCTGGAGCATAGAAAAGAAAAAGCAAGAGAGTTTACAGGGTTCTGAGATCAGAGTTTTGCTCATCAATCCAAAAGAGTCACAAATTGGTGCTCTGCCAGAAGAGGAAGGGCTTACTATGCTGTATTTTTCCATCGTCATCTGACATCTAAGTTTAGATCTGCCTTCTTGATGGAAAAACCTTCCCTGTGACACGTCCATATGCTTCTTCTCTTCCTATCTCTATCAACATTTATGTAGAACTCTGTGAATTTAAAAACACAAATAACTTATGTGAACTTGAACTCCTCTATAAATAACACTTGAAGACAAAACACTTAACTTTAGAACAACCACATAAGGACAACCTTATAAGAGCTAGTCTGGAATTTTCCTCATTTGAGGTCTGGAGTCAAAGCCACCCTGGTGTATATCTCTTTTCAATTTGTCTCTTTCATTCTGTAGTTACTATCTTCCATCATCTTGCATTCCCTTAGCCATCAACAGGTAACATCTGACCCAGTTGAGATGTGCTCACTTTCCTTCTTTCCCAACACCACAGAAGCTGACTCAGTGAAGTGTTATGGAGAGGCTGTGAGCAGGTAGAATTCCATAGCATTTGGAGTTTTTTAGGATTTCTGGAGTCAAGGACATGGTTAACAAAAAAATTCACATTTGTCTGATGCAACTCCTTGCAGGGACAAGCTCTTTCCACCTCCCGCTCCTATCCTTGACTATATGGCCTACCCATTTGGACTGTTTTCTCAATCTATTGAGGTTTTATGTGACATGCCATGTCAACAAACTGATTTTTACAAGGTACTTAAATGTCATGAGAAGAAGAAAAGAAACTTCACAGGATAAATATCTCTAAAGTGGGTAGAAAGATTGCAGCAGCAAGCTGACTAGTCCCTGACATTGAAGCTGGTTGCTGCAATTATAGTAAAACGCTGAAATGAAGAACATATTAATTATGAAAACTTTCAATGAGACAAGAAATGGGATGTGGACATTTCTTATGTATCTCTATTCCAAATCTACCCCTTCAAGATAGGTGGGGTGTATTCACATTCTCATCATTGAGATACTATGATTATTATAAACAAAGGAAATCTAAGATTCTCAAGCCAAAGAAATTCCATTTATTAAATGATCCCATAATGTTTATATAACTTGAACCAGCTACTCATAATGCTACGCCAATCTCTCATCCAACCTTAAATGAATAAATTTGTATGTTTGGCTAAGTCTGTCTGTCTCTTTGCCTCTCTTTCTATCTCTAATTTTGCCTCTGTCTTATTTGAAGTAAAAGTATCTAAGCCAGATGCTGGCTGAGTTTCACTATGAGTGGATCATTAGTGTGAAGCTCAATTGAACCTGACCCCCCAGTTGCCAAACAACCAAAAGTAATGTTGTTCACAAGGCTTGTTTTTCATCTCTTCCTGGATTTCAGTGAAGTGTCTATGCTCATAATAAACACATTTTTGGATAAAGTAGTTGGAGCAGGTTTAGGTCCCTTGCAATTAAATTGTCCACATGGTGCAGTAGTCTCTGGCCTCAGGAAGCTGAGAATGAGAGTAAACAATTAAGTATAATTTTATAACCTAAAGACTTATGTAACTAGTTTATCAACTGGACCCAACTTCTTGGGCATATAAATGAAAAGGTTTATTACAGTGGTAGCCTTCTTTAATAACATGTTGGCCAGATTCTGTATTTTTTCAGACCCTTGTAGTTATTAGAACCTTGTAATTCTAGTATTTAAAATTCAGTTCTAGGGACACCTGGGTGGCTCAGTTGGTTAAGCAGCTGCCTTCGGCTCAGGTCATGATCCCGGCGTCCTAGGATCGAGTCCCGCATCAGGCTCCTTACTCCGCGGGGAGCCTGCTTCTCCTTCTGACTCTGCCTGCCACTCTGTCTGCCTGTGCTCACTCTCGCGCGCTCTCTCTCTCTGACAAAATAAATAAAATCTTTAAAAATAAAATAAAATAAAATTCAGTTCTGTTCATTTTAAAAGTTTTAGTTTCAGCTCTGACTCAGTCTTCTCCTTGTCCCTTCTTCACAGAGACAGGAAGTGATGTGGCTAATGCAGGCCTTTTCTCCTTCCTCTTTCAGATTCTTGTTGCTTCTCTGTTGGGGATTTGTGAAAGGAAATAGAAAAGGCCAAGTAAGTCTTTACTTACCCAAGCTTGTAAATGTTCCTTCTCCAACTAAACAGACTGGCTATGAATGTCCTCTGTGTTGGTGGCACATTGTTGATCTCCATTGTGTGGTGGGTGTGATCATGGGTAGAATATTCAGGGTGTATGAATGGATACACACATGCAGCACTTCTGCAGGATCTTGAAGGAGGACTTAGAGAGATTTCCCTATTACTCTCTAATGGTAATCATTAGGATTTCCTGGTAAGGGAGCTTCCTGGTAAGGGAGAGCTACTTCCGGTTTGACTACTATCATCCCTCTTCTACAGCTCACAACACTGGTGGATTGTCCTACAACTTTTCACTGCTGGGAGCATTCTCCTCTGCAGTAAGAGTATCAGCAGGCTGACTCATCACATTCCTGCGTTCCCTTGACACATGAAAAATCACATAGGTTTACCATGCTAAGTAGTAGGAAAATAGGTTGCTATAATTACTTTTGACATCTTTCTCTTCCCTCTCTCTCCACACTATCTCAACAGAAATAGTCATTGGATCCAGCTGAGTGGAATAGGGAAAAATTCAGAGACTCATTTACAAGTGATTCTCATGGAGTTTGCTTCCCTTGGCTTCAGGAAAAATAATATCCTCCCTCTCTCCCTTTGAAAGAAGTGAGGCCAGGGAATATCCTGTCTCATAGAGGAATGTAGTGGCTCATTGAAATCTCCCTCAAGGGAGTGAATGTCTCAGTAGAGAACTGAAAGTTAAATCATTTTCCAGGATAAAAATAAGAATGGAAAAGTGGCAAGCAAATGAGAGAAAGCATAAGATATTTCCACATAACAAGGATCAAAAGTCTCTCTCCCTCCAAGTCCCTAACACTTCCCCTGACACAAAACAGGCATCCTACCAAGGTATATGTCATCACCTATTCATTCTATGTGAAGATTTCCAGGATAATTGGGCTGGTTGTTCCTCGTGTACTTAAATGTCCATTAGTACGCTTAATTATGACCATAAACATTCCTTCTGGTATTTTTTGAACACCTTCTGTAATAGGCTGTATCATAGCCAACCCCAAAGATGTCTACTTTCTAATCCCCCAAACTTGTTAATTACCTTAATATGGTGAGCAAAACAATGTGGGAGTGATTAAATCAAGGATCTTGAGATGGGGAGATTATCTTGGATTATCCAGGTGGGTCCAATATAATTTCAGTGGTCCTTTTAAAAGGGACACAGAAAGATTAGGATCTGAGAAGGCAGTTAGACCATGAAAGCAGGAGTGATTGTATCCAGGAAGCAAGGAATAGCAGCAACTAATAGAGGTTGGAAAAAGCAAGAAATGCATTCTCCCCTAGAGCTTCTAGAAGAAACACAACCTTGCCAATACCTTGATTCTAGCCCACTGAGACTGATTTTGGACTTCTGACCTCCACAACTATAAGATAATAAATGTGTGTTACTTTAAGCCACTAAGTTTGTGGTAATTTATTGCAACAGCAAAAAAGAAACCAATGTAATTTTCATATCCCTTGCTCCTCTGTGGTTTCCCTTCATATTCCTCTCTTCCCTTTCTCTCTCACTGCCTTCATTGCCGGGACCAATTCTCCCTACAGCTTGCCTCCTTCCTGTTTTAGTTTAAGCTGATGATCGTATCAATGTAACATTAAATTTTACAGCTCTTCCCCACACTCCACCATCTTCACAGGCTGCATAGTGCCAATTCTGCCTGCCTGCCTTCTTCACCTGGAACTGGGCTGGCCTCAGTTTCACTGTTAAGTGTGAGCAAACAAACTGAGCAAGACGTTTTCTTGTGTTTGCTCTTGTTGGGTTTTTTTGTTTTGTTTTGTTTTGTTTTCATCCTAGAGTTTTCCAGCAAGTGAAACATCTTTGTACAGTATCTTTCTTGCAAGGAGAACTAGACACATATCTCTTTTCTCAGCAATAATGAGGAGGGAGAGGGGAAGTCTATCTTTAGAATGAAACAGAAGATCTGAAATGGATCCTATGAGTTTATCGACTCTTCTCTAGCTCGCTCTTTCAGAATCCAAACAGTCTGAGTCAGAGAATAAGTAGATTTGAGATCAAACTGGTATTAAATAATTAGTGAAGAAAATAACTTGGTCATAAATTGAAGTTGATGACCAGATTGTATTTTAATTCTTTGCTTTGCCTTTTTTGTTATCAAGTTTTGGAAATTACCTTTGGTAATATTTCTGATGACTTCCTAGCCCCTCATTTTTCTCTTCTAATTAAAAAAAATAAAGAATGAGGGGTCTGTTTATAGTTGATGAAAACCAGTGCTCTAGCAGTGAAGATTGTCTTTGCAATGTTCTCAGCATATATCACCAGCATCTTTTTAAAGGTCTCCAATAAGCAGCCTTCATAGTTAGCCAATGTTGCCTTTGGAAGAGAGTACAATAAAAAGTATAACATTCCCCTTCACTTAGACTAAGATTCTATATTACTATGATATATTTTTCTTGAATAAGTAAGTTATTATGCATTATATTATATATTATACATATGTTTCACATATATAATTATGTTTTCTTTTGCATATTTAATTAAAGGATAAAGACATGCAAACAAATACTTTGCAAATTCTAATTTTTAAAGTAATCCATGTTCTTGCTGAGGTCTCCTGCTCTTCAGAAATGCAGTTGAACTTTGCTTAAATCCCAAATCCAAAACCTATCATGGTCCAGAGAATTTCCCACAATTTTTCCAGCAACCTAATTAAACTCCCGGTTTTCTCTCAGCCCCCAAATGATTTAATCTTACCAAATATGAGCATGAAATATCCACCTCTTGTCCTCAAACCATGTACTCTCCCCAACAGTTCCAGGAGTTTTAGGATTTAGATTTGAGAGATTAAGGAGAGATCATAATACAGGATATAAAGATTTTTGTCTTTCCCTGGTTCTGCCCCATTATTTTTCCCTTCTTGCATCCTCTTCCTGATTCAACCAAAAATTTCCCCTCCTTTCCTCATTCAGGGCAAGCCCAAGCTCCATGGGGATCCAGGCTTTCAGCATGATTGGCTTGCCAAGCAATTTCCTCCAAACAAACTGATCTCCTTGAAGGGAGGCTCTAGTGAACATCCTTGATTCCACCCTTTGCAAAAAGAAATGGTGAATCAATTATACATCTATCAATGTGGGATGAACATTTACTTTTTCTTTTCATCCTGACTGACTGCTGTCATAGGCAAAGACAGATACCTAAAGTCTCAGCTATGGAATGTATTAAAGATACACCACAGTGTTGCAGAACACTGGCTGGACAATCAGAGACCTGACCCCATCACACCCTTGCCTTGCTTTTTACCTTGACCAGGTAGCCTCTCAGAGACTTAGAACCTCACAAAGTTGTCAGGAAGATGAAATCATCTCTTGCATGTGGAAATAATTTGAAAAGTGCACCGTGCCATACAGGTGTCTGTTGTGATTATTCCTGTGATGTTCATTTAAAGCAACAAACAGACCATGTGTAGTTGAACACAGTTGTGAAGAGAAGACTCACAGTTTGCACTTGATAAGCTTCCCAGATTTAGCAACATCTTGGCTGCATGTTTGGCCAGGAAACTCTGTAAAGATCTGTTTTCTGGGGGAGAGACTAAGGACTTCCTTCCCTCTTGTACGCTCAAATTCTTGAGACTGTCCTTTCTGGGTGTTTTTTTAACAAGTCCACCTCCAGTCCAGATGGTATAAGAAAGCACAGTGGCAGGACAAAATAACAAACAACAGCAATCACACTTTTTCAAATATTCATCCATTTGTATGCAATTCAGGAGACTGGGAAATGTTTGAGGACAGCTTCAAAGATAAACAAGATCAGCAAAATATAAGCTATCAGTGATTCAGATGCAAGAAATAGTGAAGTGACATTTATTTATGCACGGCGGGGATAAACAGTTTTATTTCTCAGTCAGTTCCCCAATGCTCTTCAGCTTAGACCCACAGGAGGAAGGTGAGGGGATGACAACCCCTGGAGGAGCTCTCACCACGTCTGGACGTAAGCCAGTCTCAGGAGAAGCAACCAGAATGGCCAGAATGTCACCTCTCAGCTGACACTCAGTCCAGGAAGCTCTGGCTCCCTTATGCCCCCGATCCTTACTGTATATGTTTAGTAGCCAGACCATTACCCTGGTAGCCACCATTGCCTCTCTCTTCTCATCATCCTGAAGTCATCAGAGACCCCCTACTTGCTAAGCACGGCAGCTTTCCCTGCCTTCTCTCCCTTCTCAAGTATCCATCACGTGAATACCAGTGATCATGATTGGGTGAAGTTCTCTTCTGGGCCAGCCTCTCCTGATTCTCTGCTGTGTCTCATGCCCCTTCTGCCTTGGCAGCTCTTCAGAGGCTGATACTCCAGTGCAATGGCTAAGCCAAGGATTATGGGGTGGTTCTTTTTCTTCCTCTCTTACCCCTCATGTCCTCTGAAACTTAGCTAACTCATGGCCCCTGTTTTCAATTTTGTTGCTTTTAAATACTACAGCTTCATCCTTAATTTCTCTCCCCATTTTGGTCACAATCAACTACCTCTACAATTGGGTGTCTTATCAGTATCCATGAGTCAGTCTTCAAAAATGGAACTCATTCTCTCCTTCTGAGCCTCCTGCTCCGTGTTCCCTAATTCTGTTAATAGCACCATTTTCCCCAGTCCAGCCCCTACCCCACCCATTCTCCACCCACTCCCCTAACATTTACCTTTCCTTCTGTGATCTCTCTCTCCATCTGTCCTACCCTTCTCCCTTCCCCCTCCACTCTCTGCTTTTCCATTTTTTCTCATTAATTGGGTGCCAAGGCTGGTCAGGTTCTTCAACTCAGTTCCTTCAACTGTCCCCCATCTTTCCATTCAAACGGATGTTATCCCAGAACAAGTTCACTAACATTTTTTTCTTTTTGATTATAAAACATTTCAAGCTTAAAAAGGTAAGAAATATCTGTGAAAACACTAATATATTGCAAGTATTAACTTTTATGTATTAAGACATATCACATTGAAAATCATCCCCTCATCTTCATTATTACTGGGACTATACATCCCCCCTCTCCCTTCTCTGAAGTTACAACTACTCTGAAATTGAAAGATTTCTCTCCCAGCCAATAACATGCCACAGTTTATCCATCATCTGCCTCCTGATTTTTTGTTTCCCAGTTTTTCATTAGCATAGTGTGTACTAAATAGCACCAACTCTGAAAGTAGAATTATTAGGCATGTTCATCCTCAGGTTTAGTGGAAATTAATGCCAAATTGCTCTCTAAAGTGACATATCAAAATACATTTCCACCACCACCATGTAGAGTCTGCTCCCACAAGGATATTCCCTGAATCCCTGTTCTTACCACCACTTGATATTATGAGGATTTTTAATTTTTGCCAATTCAATGAATGCAAAACTGTATCTGACTGTTGCTTCAAATTACATTTACATGGGTCTTAGTGAGATTAATAATCTTTTCATGTATTTATTGGCTATTTAGGTTTTCTTTTCTATATATTTCCCATACTTATCACTTGATTATTTTTCTAGTGAGTTATTTTGTTACTGATTTGCGGGATTTTTAAAACATTCCATATATCAACCTTCTTTCGTTTATATGCAAATACATTTCCAAAGTTTTTCTCATTTTAAAAGGCACATGATATCCTTTGTTGCATGAAAAATACTAACTTTAATGAGGTCAGATCCCAAATTTTTCTTTACATTTAGAGTTTTTGAGTCTTATTAAAAAATACTTATCTAGGGGCGCCTGGGTGGCTCAGTGGGTTAAGCCGCTGCCTTTGGCTCAGGTCATGATCTCAGGGTCCTGGGATCGAGTCCCGCATCGGGCTCTCTGCTCAGCAGGGAGCCTGCTTCCTTTTCTCTCTCTCTCTGCCTGCCTCTCAGTGTACTTGTAATTTCTCTCTGTCAAATATATAAATAAAAAATCTTTAAAAAAAATACTTATCTAAGTATATGCTCCTCAATTTTTAAAATAATTTTTAATTTTTTGTTATTCTTCAACACTGTCTTGTAATTCCACTTTTCTCATTTGAAATATGTGTGGATAAGGAACATCATGACATCTAGTAATATACATCTTTCAGTTGTATTTTCTTCTTTAAGATTTCTCTATTTTTGGACCTTTGGTTAAACCATTTTTTTTTCTGTTTGTTTTAAATTAGCTTTTCAGTTTCCACAAATTGGTTATATTCTTTTACATTAATATATGGAACATTTCAGGGATTGTCAGTATCTTTGCAATGTTGAATCGTCGCATCCATGAAGATAGCATATTTCTCCATTTACCAGAATCTTCTTTTGCTCTCATAATAATGTTTTGTAGTTTTTAGTATAGTGAAGTATAGTGTTTTTGACATTATTTCTTAGATTTATTTATTCCTATTTGATATTTTAGGTAATATTGTAAATGACATTTTTGTAAACTTATTTTTAACGTGTATGTCACTGATGTATAGAAATATAACTAATTCTTTTTTTATTAACATATAATTTATGATTAGCCCCAGGGGTATAGGTCTGTGAATCATCAGGCTTACACACTTCACAGCACTCACTATAGCACATACCCTCCCCAATGTCCACCACCCAGCCACCCTATCCCTCCCCTCCCACCCCCCTCCCCTCCAGGAACCCTCAGTTTGTTTTGTGAGATTAAGAGTTTCTTATGGTTTGTCTTCCTCCTTGATCCCATCTTGTTTCAATTTTTCCTTCCCTACCCCACAAATCCCGCATGCTGCCTCTCAAATTCCTCATATCAGGGAGATCATATGATAATTGTCTTTCCCTGATTGACTTATTTGACTCAGCATAATACCCTCTAGTTCCACCCACGTTGTTGCAAATGGCAAGATTTCATTTCTTTTGATGGTTGCAGAGTATTCCATTGTGTACATATATATACCACCTCTTCTTTATCCATTCATCTGTTGATGGACATCTAGGTTCATTCCACAGTTTGGTTATTGTGGACATTGCTGCTATAAACATTCAGGTGCACACGCTCCTTCAGATCACTACCTTTGTAACTTTAGGGTAAATACCCAGTAGTGCGATTGCTGGGTTGTAAGGCAGCTCTATTTTCAATTTTTTGAGGAACTTCCATGCTGTTTTCCAGAGTGGCTGCACCAGCTGGCATTCCCACCAACAGTGTAAGAGGGTTCTTCTTTCTGTGTATCCTTGACAGCATCTGTCATTTCCTGAATTGTTAATTTTAGCCATTCTGACCAGTGTGAGGTAGTATCTCATTGTGGTTTTGATTTGTATTTCCCCGATGCTGAGTGATGTGGAGCATTTATTCATGTGTCTGTTGGCCATTTGGATGTCTTCTTTGCAGAAATGTCTATTCATGTCCTCTGCTCATTTCTTGATTGGATTATTTGTTCTTTGGGTGATGAGTTTGATCAGTTCTTTTTTTTTTTTAAAGATTTTATTTATTTATTTGACAGATAGAGATCACAAGTAGGTAGAGAGAGAGGGGAGGAAGCAGGCTCCCTGCTGAGCAGAGAGCCCGATGTGGGGCTTGATCCCAGGACCCTGGGATCATGACCTGAGCTGAAGGCAGAGGTTTTAACCCACTGAGCCACACAGGCGCCCCTGATCAGTTCTTTATAGATTTTGGATATTAGCCCTTTATCTGATATGTCCTTTGCAAATATCTTCTCCCATTCTGTCAGTTGTCTTTTGGTTTGTTGACGGTTTCTTCTGCTGTGCAAGAGATTTTGGTCTTGATGAAGCCCCAGTAGTTCATTTTTGCCCTTTGCTTGCCCTTACCTTTGACGATGTTTCTAGGAAGAAGTTGCTGCGGCTGAGGTCAAAGAAGTTGCTGCCTGTATTCTCCTCAAGGATTTTGATGGATTCTTGTCTCACATTGAGGTCTTTCATCCATTTTGAGTCTATTTTTGTGTGTGGTGTAAGGAAATGGTCCAGCTTTATTGTTCTGCATGTGGCTGTCCAATTTTCCCAATATCGTTTGTTGAAGAGACTCTCTTTACTGTCTTTTTTCCATTGGACATTCTTCCCTGCTTTGTCAAAGATTAGTTGACTATAGAGTTGAGGGGCCATTTCTGGGCTCTCTATTCTGTTCCATTGATCTATGTGCCTGTTTTTGTGCCAGTACCATACTGCCTTGATGATGACAGTTTTGTAATAGAGCTTGAAGTTTGGAATTGTGATGCCACCAACTTTGCCTTTCTTTTTCAATACTCCTTTGGCTATTCCAGGTCTTTTCTGGTTCCATATAAGTTCCATTTCTTTGAAAAAGCATTGATGGTATTTTGATAGAGATTGCATTAAACATGTAGATTGCTTTAGGTAGCATAGACATTTTCACAATATTTGATCTCCAATCCGTGAGCATGGAACATTTTTCCATTTCTTTGTGTCTTCCTTAATTTCTTCCATGGATACTTTATCATTTTCTGCATACAGATTCTTTGCCTCTTTGGTTAGGTTTATTCCTAGGTATCTTATGGTTTTGGGTGCAATTGTAAATGGGATTGACTGCTTAATTTCTCTTCTGTCTTGCTGTTGATGTATAGAAATACAACTGATTTCTGTGCATTGATTATATATCCTGATACTTTACTGAATTCCTGTAAAAGTTCTAGCAGATTTGGAGTGGAGTCTTTTGGGTTTTCCACATAAAGTACATATTATCTGCAAAGAGTGATAGTTTGTCTTCTTCTTTGCTGATTTAGACGCCTTTAATTTCTATTTGTTGTCTGATTGCTAAGCTAGGACTTCTAGTACTATGTTGAATAGCAGTGGTAATAATGGGCATCCCTGCCAAGTTCCTGACCTTAGCAGAAAAGCTCTCAGTTTTTCTCCATTGAGAATGATATTCACTTTGGGTTTTTCATAGATGTCTTGGATGATATTTAGGTATGTACCCTCTATCCCTACATTTGAAGAGTTTTGATTGAGAAAGAATGCTGTACTTTGTCAAAAGCTTTTTCAACATCTATTGAGAGTATCCTATGGTTCTTGTTCTTTCTTTTATTAATGTATTGTATCACATTGATTGATTTGCAGATGTTGAACCAAACTTGCACCCCTGGAATAAATCCCACTTGCTCTTGGTGAATAATCCTTTTAATGTAGTGTTGGATCCTGTTGGCAGTGTTTTGGTGAGAATATTTGCATCAGTGTATCAAGGATATTGATCTGTAATTCTCATTTTTTTAAAGATTTTATTTGTTTATTTGACAGACAGAGATCACAAGTAGGCAGAGAGGTAGGCAGAGAGAGAGAGAGAGAGGGAAGCAGGCTCCTTGCTAAGCAAAGAGCCCAACGTGGGACTCAATCCCAGGATCCTGAGATCATGACCTGAGCCGAATGCAGCCGCTTAACCCACTGAGCCACCCAGGCACCCCCGTAATTCTCATTTTTGATGGGATCTTTGTCTGTTTTGAGATCAAGGTAATGCTGGCTTCATAAAATGAGTTGGGAAGTTTTCCTTCCGATTTATTTTCTGGAACAGTTTCAGGAGAATAGGAATTAATTCTTATTTAAGTGCTTGGTAGAATTCCCCTGGGAAACCGTCTGGCCCTGGGCTCTTGTTTATTGGGACATTTTTTATGACTGTTTCAATCTCCTTACTGGTTATGGGTCTGTTCAGGTTTTCTATTTCTGCCTGGTTCAGTTTTTGGTAGTTTATATGTCTCTAGGAATGCATTCATTTCTTCCAGATTGTCAAGTTTGCTTGTGTATAGTTGCTCGTAATATGTTCTTATAATTGTTTGTATTTCTTTGGTGTTGGTTGTGATCTCTCCTTTTTCATTCATGACTTTATTTATTTGGGTTCTTCCTCTTTTCTTTTTGATAAGTCTGGCCAGGGATTTATCAATCTTATTAATTCTTTCAAAGAACCAGCTCCTAGTTTTGTTGATTTGTTCTACTGTATTTTTGTTTGTTTGTTTGTTTCTATTTCATTGGTTTCTGCACTGATCTTTCTTATTTCTCTTCTCCTCCTGGGTTTAGGCTTTCTTTGCTGTTCTTTCTCCAGCACCTTTAGTTGTAGGGTTAGGTTGTATATTTGAAAACTTTCTTGTTCTTGTTTCTTGTTTCTTGAGAAAGCCTTGTATCACTATATATTTTCCTCTCAGGACTGCCTTGCTCTGTCCCATGGATTTTGAACAGTTGTGCTTTCATTATAATTTGTTTCCATGAATTTTTTAAATTCTTCTTTAATTTCCCGGTTGACCCTTTCATTCTTTAGAAGGATGCTCTTTAGCCTCCATGTATTTGGGTTCTTTCCAAATTTCCTCTTGTGACTGAGTTCTAGTTTCAGAGCATTGTGGTCTGAAAATATGCAGGGAATGATCCCAGTCTTTGGGTACTGATTGCGACCTGATTTGTGAACCAGGATATGATCTATTCTGGAGAGTATTCCATGTGCACTAGAGAAGAATGTATATTCTGTTGTTTTGGGATGGAATGTTCTGAATATATCAGATATCCCTCTGATCCAGTGTGTCATTTAAGGCCTTTATTTCCTTGTTGATCTTTTGCTTGGATGATCTGTCCATTTCAGTGAGGGGGATGTTAAATTCCCCTACTATTATTGTATTATTGTCAATGTGTTTCTTTGATTTTGTTATTAATTGGTTTATATAGTTGACTGCTCCCATGTTAGGGGCAGAGATATTTAAAATTGTTAGATATTCTTGTTGGACAGACCCTTTGAGTATGAATGGTGTCCTTCTTCATCTCTTATCACAGTCCTTGGCTTAAAATCTAATTTATCTGATATAAGGATTGGTACCCCAGCTTTCTTTTGATGTTAATTAGCATTGTAAATTGTTTTCCACCCTCTCAATTTAAATCTGGAGGTGTCTTTGGGTCTAAAATGAGTTTCTTGTAGACAGCATATTGATGGGTTTTGTTTTTTATCCATTCTAATACTATGTGTCTTTTGATTGGGGCATTTGGCCCATTTACATTCAGGGTAACTATTGAGAAATATGAATTTAGTGCCATTGTATTGCCTGTAAGGTGACTGCTACTGTTTATTGTCTTTGTTCCTTTCTAGTCTACTACTTTTAGGCTTAGAGGACCCTTTTCAATATTTCCCATAGGGCTGGTTTGGTGTTTACAAATTCTTTTAGTTTTTGTTTGTCTTGGAAGCTTTTTATCCCTCCTATTTCCAATGACAGTCTAGCTGGATATAGTATTCTTGGCTGCATGTTTTTCCCCCTTAGTGCTCTGAATATATCATGTCAGTTCTTTCTGGCCTGTCAGGTCTCTGTGGATAAGTCTGCTGCCAATCTAATATTTTTACTATTGTACATTGCAGACTTCTTGTCCTGGGCTGCTTTCAGGATTTTCTTTTTGTCACTAAGACTTGTAAATTTTACTATTAAGTGATGGGGTTTGGACCTAGTCTTATTGATTTTGAAGGGTGTTCTCTGGGCCTGGATTTTGATGCTTGTTCCCTTTCCCATATTAGGGAAATTCTCTACATAATTTCCTCCAATATACCTTCTTCATCCTCTCTCTTTCTTCTTCTTCTGGAGTCCCAATTATTCTAATATTGTTTCATCTTATGGTATCACTTCTTTCTCAAATTCTCTCCTCATGGTCCCGTAGTTGTTTGTCTCTTTTTTGCTCAGCTTCTTTATTCTCTGTTATGTGGTCTTCTATATCACTAATTCTCTCTTTTGCCTCATTTATCATAGCAGTTACAGCCTCCATTTTTTTATCACACCTCATTAGTAGCTTTTTTTATTTCAGCTTGGTTAGATTTTAGTTCTTTTATTTCTCTAGAAAGGGCTTTTATTACTCCAGATGTTTCTGTAATATCTTCCATGCCTTTTTTGAGCCCAGCTAACACCTTGATAATCATCATTCTGAACTCTAGATCTGATGTATTACCAATGTATGTATTGATTAGGTCCTTAGCCTTTGGTACTGCCTCTTGTTCTTTTTTTTTGTGGTGAGTTTCTCCACCTTGTCATTTCATCCAGGTAAGAATATATGACAAGAGAATAAAATACTAAAAGGGTGGCAAATAACCCAGGAAAAATATATACTAACCAAATCAGAAGAAACCCCAAATAAGCAGGAGAAGAAAGGGAGTAAAAAGTAGTTCTTAAAAAAAAAGTTTTAATAAAATATATACATATAATAAATATATATATTAGACTGGTGACTAGAACAGTGCCACCCACTTGATTTGGGGTATATTTTGGTCTCCTGGAAGAAACTACCTCCCAAAATTTTAAAGAAAGAAAAATTTATATATATACAAAAATAAGGGTAAACATGAAGAAGAGATGGAATATGACTGTAAAGATGAAAATTTTTTTAAAAATCTAAAAGGAATTGATAAGATAAGTTGGTTGGGAAAAGAAAGAAAAAGAACGTGGAGAGAATTTTCTCAGACTGGAGACTAGAACAAAGCCCTGTGCTAGATCTAGGGTATATTTTGATCTATTAGAAGTTGTATCCCTATATTTTTTACAAGAAAAAACCCTATATGTATACAAAAAATAAAGTTAGATACAATGAAGGATAAAATATGACTATAGTAATGAAGGTTTTAAAAGACTTTTTTAGAAAGGTATTGTTAAGATAAATTAGTTTAAAAAATGTTAAAAGAGGAAAGAGGAAAAGTTAAAAATATTAGAATAAGAAAAAAATAAAATTCAAAAATTCAATGAACTTTGCAAGATTAAAGAATCATGGGGAGAAAGCCATGAGTTCCATGCTTTACTTTCCCCTCCTCTGGAATTCTGCTGTTCTTAATCAGTGAGCTTGGATCAGTGAGGTTGGTATTGGTATTGGCTTAGATGTTCTTGCTGAGCTTCTGGAGGGGGGTGCCTATTTTTGTGATTCTCAAATGTCTTTGCCTGAGGCAGAATCGCCCCAGACTTGCCAGGGGCCAGGCTAAGTAATCTGCTTGGTTTCACTCTCGGGAGCTTTTGTTCCCTGAACGTTTTCTATAGAGCTCTGGAGGACAGGAATGAAAATAGCGGCCCCCTAATCTCTGGCCCTGAGGAGCTAAGAGCTCAGGGCCCCACTCCTCAGTGCACCCTTGAAGAAAAGCACTCAATCACTCCCATCTCCCTGGTCTCTGGCCATGCTCCGAGCTCACCTGCACTGTAAATGAGTGTTTCTGTCCCTGGCACATAGCCCCATTTGGAGTCTCCAAACCCAGCAGTTTCCTGCCAATCTGCTCTTCTGGTGGCTCTCCCTGGATCTGCCACTTGCGGGGTCCCTGCTCAAAGAGCAGTGGACTGATTGTGCCCTGGATCACAGTTTAAAGTAATCCTGAGCTGAGAGCTCACTCCTTGGCTCTGTCTCTGTAACTGGCCTTCCCTCCCTAATACCTACAAGCTCTGCTATACTCAGATACCCCAAATCCTTCTGTGACCCCATGGGACCTGATACACACTGTCCCTACAAGGGTTCTACACCCACTAAGCCTCTGGAGTGATGTCCCTCAGTGAAGCAGACTTTTAAAAGTTTGAATTTTGTGCTCTGTTGCTCTACCACTTGCCAGAAGCTGACCCTTCCCACTGTGTCTATCTTTCTATAGCTTTGGATTCACTTCTCCACATGTCCTACCTTTCAGAAAGTGGTCAATTTTATTTCTAGAATTGCTGCTGTTCTTCTTTTCAGTCTCTTCTTGGGTTTGTAGGTGTTCACAATGGTTTGATAACTATCTAACTGAACTCCTACAACCTGATATCATCTCAGTCTGCTACACCTCCACCATCTTCACTCCAAGTATAACGAATTCTTAATATATTAATCTTCTGTCTAGTGGCCTTTGTATTCCAATTATCTGTAGACACAAAAATGACATTTGCAAACAATGGTATTCTCTTTTTATTCTTTTCTTATCCTCGTAACATTTTTTCTTGCATCGTGTACTGATTAAATCTCCAGTGTAAAATTGAAATCAACTAATAGTAGCAGATAAATTTGCCTGATCTTTGATGCTAGCAAAAAAATAATAATTTCTATTGGTTATCTTTGTAGTTACTCTATCAGAATGGGAATTTTCCTTTTATTCTTGTTTACCAGAGATTTGTATCATGAATAAGTTCTAACATTATCAAGCTGTCTTTTTTTTTTCAGTTAAGGTGATATACTTAAGTGATCAATTATGAAATGGTAAACCACCTTGTATTTCTTATGTTTCTAAAATGAGTGTTACTTGATGCTGTCATGTTATTGTCTATGTCTCTGTATTAAATTCACTAATATATTTCAAACTGTTGCCACTAATATCATGGCAGGGATCAGACTTTTTTTTTAATGTCCTTGTTAGGTTTTACCATGAAGTTTATTCTCATAGCATAAAAAGAATTGCTATGCATTTCCTTTTTTACGTATTCTGCAACACTTAGTACATGAAGATTTTTTTGTTTTGTTTTGTTGTTTTTGTTTTTGTTTTGAGAGAGAAAGAAAGCACAAGCTCAGGCCTGTGATTGGGAAGGAGAGGCAGAGGGAGAGAGAAAGAGAATCTAAAAAGGCTTGCAACCCTGAGATAATGACTTGAGCCAAAATCAAGAGTGAGATGCTTAACTGACTGAGCCACCCAGGTGCCCCTCATTTTTGAATATATGGAATAATTCATCTGTAAAGCCATCTTGTTTGGAGTTTCTCTTATTATGTGTTTTTTCAGTATCTTTTATATAAATAGAGCTACTCAGAACTCCTATTTCTTCTGTTTTCCTAGAATCTTTTAAAATGTTGTCTAAATTATTAAATGTAGCATTAGAAAGTTGGTCTATTGTATCTTCAGGTTATCCTTCTGTTGAGAATTATGTGAGGGTAGAGCCCAGTTTTTCATTCCTGAAGTAATAATTTGTAATTCTTTTCTTTTAAGATTTTCAAAGAACCAATTTTAGATTTTGTTGAAATTTTATTTTAATTTTTTATTAACATATAATTGACATGTGACATTATATTAGTTTCAGGTTACAACATAATGATTCAGTATATTTTTATTACAAAATGATCACCGCAAAAAGTCTAGTTAATATCCATCATTTCACATAATTAAAAATTTTTCTTCTTGTGATAAGAACTTTTAAGATCTTCTCTCTTAACAACTTCTAAATACACACTACGGTATTCTTAACTATAGTAACCATGTTCTACATTATATCTGCAGGACCTATTTATTATATACTGGAATTTTGTTCCTTTTGATCCCCGTTTTCTGTTGATTTGATGTATGCTGCTATTTTTACTATTTACCTGTTTCTACTTTCTTTGGGTTTGTTTGTAGGGTTTTTTTTTTTTTTTAAGATTTATTTATTCATTTGAGAAAGAGAGAGCACAAGCAGGGGGAGAGGCAGAGAGAAAGGAGGCAAGGAGCCTGATACGGGGCTCAATTCCAGGACCTTGAGATCATGACCTGAGCCAAAGGTAGATGCTTAACCAATTGAGCCATCCAGGCAACTCCCTCCCACCAAGCTTCTTAGGATAAAAGCTGAACTAACTCATTTTTAAGCTATATTCCAAGAAATGCATTTCAGACTATAAATTTCCCCCTAAGCCCTGATTTCCCTATATCTCACAGTTTGAAAATCATTTATCTTAAGTACTTTGTAAATTCTATTTTTTGATCCTTGAGTTATTTACAAATGTATTGTTTAATTTCTAAATAGTTTGATGTTTCTTTAGTTGTTTTGACATCAAATTCTAGCTTAATTCTTCTGTGAGGAAATAAAATTATATACATTATTTTAATTTTTAGAATTTGTTGAAACTTCCTTATTGACTTAGATTTGGAGATGTTCAAATATCTTTTTGTTGTCAGTTTCTAATTGAATTTGCTAGGTTTAAAGAAAATATTTTGCATGATTTATGCTCTTTTAAATTTCTGGTGTTTTCTTTCACAGTCTAGAATATCTTGATTAAAGTTCGAGCACTTGAGAAGAATTTTATTCTGTTACTATGAGTGGAGTCTTCTATAAATATCAATTAGATCAAATTGGTTCATAGTGTTGTTTACATCTTCTTTATTTTTGCTGATCTCCAACTTGTTTTATTACTGACAGAAAAGCTTAATTTGTCCCCTTATAACTGTGGCTTTGTCCATTTTGCTCCTCACTTTTATAACTATTTGCCTTATATATTTTTAAGCACTGTTCTTAGATGTGCACATATTTTGGCTCATTATGTCTTATTGACACTTTGATCTTTTATTGGCAAATAATAATCTTTTTCCTTCAAAGTATTTCTTGTTATATTTATATACATTTTTTGGTCTGGATGAAACATTTTTATTTTTCTGTCAAATATGGTAACTGAGTTTCACTTACAATTATTTAAAATTATGGACATTGGAGAGGGTATGAACTATGGTGAGTGCTGTGAAGTGTGTAAGCCTGATGATTCACAGACCTATACGCCTGGAGCTAATAATACATTATATGTTAATAAAAAAAATTTTTTTAAGAATATATAATATCAAAACTGAAAAAAGAAAAAAAAAAAAGGTCAACTGGAGAAACAGCTATGGCTTTCCTGCAGAGCCTGTGGGCTTCCCCTGATAGTTGCCCAGAGGAAACAGTATGGAGATAATGGGCATTCTCCAAGAACGCTGTGCAGCATCTCACACACTGCTGGTAAACAGTCTCAAAGTTGAACTCATTCCCATAATGGGGTCTTCAATGATAAATTCATTCTGTGGATCATAGCAAGTAGTTCAATTTTAGTTTTGGAGTTTTTAATTTGTTTACTTTTTCTATTCGAGCCTCTCAGATTGCTTTCATCCATTCATAGTATATAATTAAAAGTGGCAAAGTCTTCCTTAATGACCTGCAGGGTGAATCATGGAAATACCATGCTTCTTCATGCAATTCTGTCCTCAGATAATCAGGAGAGTTTCCTGTTTATAAAGTCAACTCTCTGATATCAATATGGTTACTTTAGCTTTATTTTGATTATTGTTTGAATGTTCTTTGTATATCTTTCTTTTTCCTTTTACCCATATATGTTTTTATGTATATAGTGGGTTTCTTGTAGGTAGTATAGAGTTGGTTCATTTAATTTTTAATCCATTCAGAGAATCTCTGTCTTTTAATGCATGTACTTAAACTAATATTGAATGTAATTATTGATATTATTAGTAAAAATGGACCATATTTCTGGTTATTTTTTATTTGTTTCATTCATTCTTTTATTCTGTCTTCCTTTTTCTGCTGCCTATTGGATTGCATATTTTATGATTCCACATTTGCCTTCACTATTAGCTTATCATTTATAACTCCCTAAAATGACATTTTTTGTTTCCCTAGAGTTTATATATACAACTTTAACCACACCCTCCATGCAAAAATATACATTTTCACATATAGTGTGATGAATTTTACATGAATGTGCTCCCAGTTATTCAGTTGAATCTTTTATACAATGATTATCATATCGTTTTTAATGTTAGCTGTACACAGTACACACAACACTAACACACATCACTACTGTTTTTGTTGTAAAGAGAAATTTTCTATTAGAGCAATTTAAATAAAATAATAAATTTCATATATACATCCACTCATGTCATTTCCAGTGCTCTTCATATTTCTGTGTAGATCCTAGTTTCTCTCTCATGTATTTATTCTGCCTGAAGAGGGTCCTTGAACATGTCTTACAGCACATGTATTTTGGTTAGAAATTCACTCAGGTTGTCTAAAGACTTCTTTATTTCTTTTCCATTACTGAAAAATATTTCATTAGATAGAGAAATTGAGGTTGACAGGTTTTTTTTTTTTTAATTTCAATACTTCTAAAAATCTCAATGAACTTTCTTTTACTTTCATTTTTTTTTTTCTAATAGTAAATCTAATGTAATTCTTAACTTTGTTTCTCTGGATGTAACGTATCCTTTTTTTCCAGATACTATCAAGACTTTGTCTTTGGTGTTTAGCAGTTGGAATGATTGGGTACATTTCTTTGATATTTATCCTCTGAGTTTCCTGGAGTTATGTTTTGGCATCTTTCACTAGTCCTGGGAAATTCTTTTTCATTATTTCTTTAAATATTTTTTCTGTCCCATTCTCCTTCTGATATTCCAACTATATACATTTGGACTGTTTGATATTGTCTCATAGCTATTGGGTACTCTTTCTTTTCCTACTCTTTTTGCTTTGTATTGTGTGTGGGTAATTTCTACTGGTCTACTTTTGATTCACAAATTCCTTCCTCAACAGTGTGAAATTCTTCCTGTTGGATGAGTCCATCAAATATATGTTTTATATCTGTTACAGTATTTTTTATTTCTGTATTTCAATTCATTTTTTCTTACACTTTTTACTCCTTTCCTGAATACCCCTATCCATTCATATATGCTGTCTTCCTTTTTCACTATTAATCATAAAAATATATTAATCGTTATTTTTGTTATTTTAAAATCCCTATGTGATAGTGCCAGTATCTGTATATTGGAGTCTATTACTATTGATTTTCTAAAAGTGTGTGTTTATGTTTCTCCTACTTCTAGTTTGAAGATTAGATATCTTACATTGTGTAATACTGTGTGGCATAAATAGCATTTATACCTGGAAATGGGCACACATCTTTATTTGGTAAGTTATTGGGATAAGGACCAAGTGAATGTAATCATGACTTGCCCTGTATTTGGGTTTGTTTTTGCTGTGATTACCATTTTGTGCACCCCAGAATTCAAATTCCTTTGGTGGCAATTTATGCTTGGCTAGTCACTGAATTTCTGGAGTATTTTTAATGTTTCTTTTTTTTTTTTTTTTAAAGATTTTATTTATTTATTTGACAGAGATCACAAGTAGGCAGAGAGGCAGGCAGAGGGAGAGAGGCAGGCAGAGGGAAAGGGGGAAGCAGGCTCCCCGCCAATCAGAAAGCCCGATGTGGGGCTCAATCCCAGGACCCTGGGATCATGACCTGAGCCGAAGGCAGAGGCTTTAACCCACTGAGCCACCCAGGCGCCCCCCCCCCCTTTTTTTTTTTTAGTATTTTTAATGTTTCTGTTCTTTCATCAACCTAAGCTTTTGCCTATGATCTCAGTTCTCTAATACATTCAGGAAAGGTTATTTCATAGACTAGTCATCTTTTTCTTTTTGTAAGGATGGTAGCAATATTCTTTCCAGCTTTCTCCATTATAAGCAGAATCCCTGAAAACTTGATTTTTAAGTTCCTTTCAAATCACAATGTTCTGATACAATATCAAGACCAAGAAATCTCAGGAAAAGATTGTCCAGAGAATTCCAAGATTAGACGATGGATTGATGTGCTTTGCAAACTTTAACTGTGTGGCCACAATTTTAATATATGCAACCATGAGTTATGTGGATCCAGTAAAAAAAAAATTATTAACTAAAATTAGTTATAATGGTTAACATTTATATAGTGGTTAAAATGTGCTAGGCACAGTGCAAGGTGTTTTATATCTCTCATCTCATTTATTATCTTACCATTATAGGATAGGGACTGATGTGATCTCCATCATATACAAGAGGAAGCAGGTTCAGAAAGCAGGTAATCTGCCCACTATCAAACCACTCTGAACTGTTCTGTGATGTTCCAGAAATCCCAATCTTGACATTATGCTGTACTCTCATTTTCCTATTTTGGGGTCATTTTTTTTCTCTCTCTTGTGGAAAGCACTCTCCTTACATGTTTTTCTATATTCCTTTTTTTGTATATTTTTTAAAGGAGGTCACGTTTAAGAGTTTGGCAAAGTACCTTACCTATCACAGGTTTTGACTTTATTTTTCTCTTACAGAAGATTGATGAGTTGTGTACCTATTAAACCTTGCGTACTATTTACTGCCTGATATAAAGTTAGGAAAAGTTTGGAAAATGGGGTACAGAAAAATTCTCTTTTTTTATTCTGAAACTGTCATGTTTCTCTATTGGTTTTAGAAGATTTGGCCTGCTCATAAATTCCATCACTCTCTTGCTGCTATTTCTGTCTAGCAAATTATTTCTTTATTCACGAGGCAATAAAAGGTCACTGGAAAGAAGAATATAATATTCACTCTCATAAAATAAAGTTAAACAGTAGTTAGCATTTATATCTTTCCACTGTAGTAAACAAAATATGGTTTATTTGACTCAATGAAGACCTATGATACCAAAAAAGATAAATCTAATGATTTGTTTGAACACAGGAAGATAAATCTTGCAAAGCATGCCCTCAGTGATGACATGTTACCATTGTCCTAGTTCTCTGTAAAATTAAATAGAAAGACAAAGCAGACCTGGCTTCTTGTTCCAAAACATCCAGATCCTAGTCCAGGACTATAGTGTATTAGAACCAATTGAATAAGTACAATTCATTTTTTTGTTGTTGTTTACTTGCTTTGCTTTTTTATGCTACATATTGAAATAAGATTGACATGGTGTCCTGTATTTGCAAAAGAAGACAGAAAAAGGAAAGTTCAATTGTTCTTTTTAATTTGCTTTTAAATCAAGATTAGTTTTCTGACCTTTTGTCATAGATGCCATGAGATACTTTTTCCTTTTTTAGTTTTTTTAAACACTCATGTCTATGGTTAAAAAATTTAGCAAGTGCATTATTAAAACTGAATTGGGAACTTAATATAAATGCAAATTTCTCAGTTTTCCAAAACTCCTTTAAATTTTATTTAGAAAATAGATTTTACCCAAAATTAGCTTAAGAAAATGATTTTTTATAGTTTGTTGCCATAATTAAAATAACACAACTAAAATACAGTTAGTGTTTTGAATAATCCAGATACCAAAATAATGCATTCTTCCTTATAAACTGCAGGGATTTAAACATTTTATGCTGTGTTCTTTTCAGTAGGAATACAGTGATTAAAAAAAAAAAAAAAACTATGAAAGCAAAGAAAAGAAAAACAATAGAAGTAAATGTTTCAAACTATGGAGGGCATTTTTTGCACCTTATTTACCAATCTAGGCATCTCTAAAAGGTTTGACACTTTTTCATGTAATAGTAAATCTAGTTTCAAAGTGTGCTAATTTCTGCTATAGTTATTTACCAAAAAAAAGGAAAAAAGAAAACCCATTTAGTATTACTTTATTGCTTAAAGTCTTTTATTCCAATTTCTTTTTTATACATTTTGCCTCTCATTATCAAATAAAAATCTGTCTCATGTTCTTATAAGGCTTTTATAAAGGACTCCCTTCATTGAACAGTAGAATGTGGCCTTTTCTTTTTTATCTAATTAAAACATTGCAACCTGGGGAAACTATCAGTTAGTTCTCAGTAAATGGCACTTATTTTGATCTCCTTTGGTATAGCAAGAAAAATGGTAAAGTGAACAGAAATGTCCTAGTCCCTAAAATTAGATATAAACCCACTAATATGCAACCTACAGAGTCTTCTGGGCTAGAAATGGCACTCCGTAATTTATTTTGACATAAATCAACTTGCTTTCAGTCTACAGCTCAGCTGTGCGAAGATCAATTTTCAAAGGAACTTAACAGTTCAAGATTGTTCATGCTTTCTGGAGTCCTACATCTGTATTTTTGTAACTCTGAATTTGGAGTCAAAGACCATATGTCGTGATATAACTCCAGTACTAAGTAGGCTTATCATTCTGACTACCATTTTGTGTTCTCTTTTATACTCTGCAAAGCCATATTATATCTGGTCAACATGATAATGTGGAATTATGAGGACTTTTTTGTTGTTTTCAATAGGAAAGTCCCATACTCTATTAGCAAAGGCATAGCCAAGATCTTAATAAAAGCAGTTCCTCTTTCCTTTCCTGTGTCCCAAGAGTATCAAGAAGGCCATATGTCATGGACACATTGTTTTAATAATGGTTTGCTTTTAAAAATATTTCTTTTGAGGTACATTCTCCCAAATAAAGAATGTCAAGCAAACAGTATAATCAGCTTATGTTTAATGAGCATTCATAAATATTATGACTGTTTGAATGTTTGCAGGATAATTAAGAAGCAGTTTCTCAAGAAATTTAGTTTCTGGTATAGAGGGGCCAGGCAGATGTTTTGAGCCAGAATGTGTTAGGATAGATCATGAATATAATTTATGTCAGAATTTTGACTACATTATGTGATAAGGTATACTACCATTCTTATAAGAAAACCAGGATAACTGGTAGTTGTATAGTAAGTATTCAGTCCATAAAAGTTCTTTATCTGAAAGAAAATGGTTTCTAAAGTATGCTAAACATTTATCAGATAAGAGGTGATTGAAATTGTTTTTAGTGTTGTCACAAGATATCTGTAGAGTTAAGATTTTCTGGAATGAGGGTCTCTTCTGGCAGATTTGATAAACTGCTTAGAACGTAGGAAAGCATTCTTTTCCCTTAGGTTAGGGGTTGCTGACCAGTCTGTATCCACAGTATTGTCTGATTCCTTTCTCTTTAGATTGTAGGAATGGATGTGACCTTGGAGGTCACGGTCTCCCATCCATTCAGGAGAATGAAGCTATTGGTCCAACTGGAAGGAAGAGTATTACAGTATCTTCTTGCCATCTCATCAAACAATTTAGTGCCCCCTGAGAGGAGGCAAATCAAAATATGTGGCTATCTATGAACTGTTTGAGGTTAGCAACGGAGGCCACCCAGGAAATGTCAAGTTGATTGCTCAAATCTATTTGTGGTTTCCCCCCAGAACTCTGTGAAAAGATGTTGAGGTCACTAAAACATAGTTTGCTTCCAATGTTTCTATCAGGTTGAGGCAGTTATCATAGAGACAGTGCATGTAACTTTTTTGTGCCTGATTAAATTTCAAAAGCCCCTTCGTTCATGCCTGAGAAAACACAATTTGAAATAAGACCTGCTGAAAGGTGCCTATTAACCCTGCTAATAAGCAAATATAATTTTTGTCAGTTGCAGACGACACTTAATACGTCTTTGGGCTTGTATTTCAGAGAAGACTTCCACTTGAGGTTTATTCTAGCGGAAGAAATACTTTCTGACTGCTGACCTGAAGCAGCTCTCCTGGATGTGCATGCTCAATGGCAGATGCCAGATTGGCCCGAGTCCATCCTTGGGGGTTGCTCATAAAAGTGAATTCCTTTTTCTGAGAGACTAATCTCTTGTGATGTTTGACCATCCCTAGACATGGCAAGGACACAGATAGCTCTGCTTTGTCTGAAACCTCTCCTGCAGAGCCCTCTGATTTTTCCATCCGACTTAGAGAGTCTTTCCAATAAGCAGAAAATGAAGCATACCAACAACGCTCCTTCCAATATTGGGCACATGATCAACCTTCATTAAAGCATCTATGATCGTGATAGCATTGATAATGTTGAAGGATTCATTAAGATTGGGGTGCCCATGAATAAATGAGAGCTTCAGAATAGATGGAAAGCAGAACAGAATAAAAGAGTATTTCCAGTCATCTTAACAAGCCCCTGCCCTCATTCAGGGATTATATCTCCATGTTACTAATAAGGCAACAACCTTCTAAGGAGGTGAGATGACTTTTCAAGTTTACACATAGGAGAAGAAATGGAAAGGGAAAAGTAAGCCCCAGGTTGTTACCCTGCCACACAGGTGCTTGCTTATTTATGCAGCAAATATTTTATTGAATGCAGGTTCCAAAAAAGAATGGTCACTATAGCAGAATACAACAAAAAGAACAGTTCTTGCCTTTGACAAACTTAGAGCATATGAGGAGTCTGAGGACATAACTAAGAAAACTTTCTGAAATAGTAAATGGGCTTCATCTTTTCTCTAACTGCTTTAGCCAAAATATTTTTTAATCAATTTTTAAACATGGAAAACATGTTTAATATTCATGTTATTTATTATAATATTTTAAAGGAAGTGGATTTCATGCCCTGGCCAGTTAAGCTAATATTTCTTTCATATACATTAGGGAAAGTCCGATTTCTGAAAAAAAAAGCATTAACGAATTTTGAGTATGATCACAGGCCAGTATTTTGGATAAAAAATAAAATATGTAACTTACTGTGATTTAAAGCTTAATCTTAATTCTTCATATCTTTAAAAAATTTGATTCAACATTTAATGAGCACATATGGGCATGGCACTCTGGGGACTACAAAAATGAGTAAGATTCATTCTCACCTTATCACTGAACTGCAAATACAAAAATATCCTTAACAGGTGCCTAAAGGAAGTAAAAACAAAGTGCTTTGTGAACACAGGTGAAAAAAATTATATCGTCCCCTGGGGGAGTCTGGGAAATACTTAACGAGGAGTAACAATTGAATTGAGGCTTGAATCATGGCTAAAATTTCATTAGGGGGAGAGGAGAGGTCCCTCTAATGAGCCAGGGAGGAGAACAGCATGCGCAAAAAATTGTGACACAGGTAGTCTGCTTACTGAAGTGGAGGTTAGTAGAACAAGACTGATAAAATATAAACCAGGAAAGGATATTATTATTGCCTCTAGGAATTCCTTAGGTATGACCTTTATAATACAAGCTGTGAGGTATCATTGAAAATTACTTAGCAAAGAAGTAGCATCGTCAGAATTGTACTTTGTGAACAAAATTCTGCAGCTGTGTGTCAGACAATGGAAGAGAAGAACTCTGAAATAGAGAGGAAAGAAGAGGCTACCATGAAGGACTAAAAGAAACATAAGGAGATTAAACAGACTAGGATCAAAAACAGGAAAAAAAAAAAACAAAAAAGAACATTGAGAGTCCTGATAAATGCCACAGTGATTTTTTAAAAAATTTTTTCAATTTATTTTCAGAAAAACAGTATTCGTTATTTTTTCACCACACCCAGTGCTCCATGCAATCCGTGCCCTCTATAATAACCACCACCTGGCACCCCAACCTCCCACCCCCCCACCACTTCAAATCCCTCAGATTGTTTTTCAGAGTCCATAGTCTGTCATGATTCACCTCCCCTTCCAATTTACCCCAACTCCCTTCTCTCTAACACCCCTTGTCCTCCATGCTATTTGTTATGCTCCACAAATAAGTGAAACCATATGATAATTGACTCTCTCTGCTTGACTGATTTCACTCAGCATAATCTCTTCCAGTCCCATCCATGTTGCTACAAAAGTTGGGTATTCATCCTTTCTGATGGAGGCATAATACTCCAGAGTGTATATGGACCACATCTTCCTTATCCATTCGTCCATTGAAGGGCATCTTGGTTCTTTCCATAGTTTGGGGACCGTGGCCATTGCTGCTATAAACATTGGAGTACAGATGGCCCTTCTTTTCATGACATCTGTATCCTTGGGGTAAATACCCAGGAGTGCAATTGCAGGGTCATAGGGAAGGTCTATTTTTAATTTCTTGAGGAATCTCCACACTGTTCTCCAAAGTGGCTGCACCAACTTGCGTTCCCACCAACAGTGTAAGAGGGTTCCCCTTTCTCCACATCCTCTCCAACACATGTTGTTTCTTGTCTTGTTAATTTTGGCCATTCTAACTGGTGTAAGGTGGTATCTCAATGTGGTTTTAATTTGAATTTCCCTGATGGCTAATGATGATGAACATTTTTTCATGTGTCTGATAGCCATCTCTATGTCTTCATTGGAGAAGTGTCTGTTCATATCTTCTGCCCATTTTTTGATATGTTTGCTGTTTTGTGTGTGTTGAGTTTGAGGAGTTCATTATAGATCCTGGATATCAACCTTTTGTCTGTACTGTCATTTGCAAATATCTTCTCCCATTCTGTGGGTTGCCTCTTTGTTTTTTTGACTGTTTCCTTTGCTGTGCAGAAGCTTTTTTTTTATTTTGATGAAGTCCCAAAAGTTTATTTTCGCTTTTCTTTCCTTTGCCTTTGGAGACATATCTTGAAAGAAGTTGCTGTGGCTGATATCAAAGAGATTACTGCCTATGTTCTCCTCTAGGATTCTGATGCATTCCTGTCTCACTTTGAGGTCTTTTATCCATTTTGAGTTTATCTTTGTGTACGGTGTAAGAGAATGGTCGAGTTTCATTCTTCTACATATAGCTGTCCAGTTTTCCCAGCACCATTTATTGAAGAGACTGTCTTTTTTCCACTGTATATTTTTTCCTGTTTTGTCGAAGATTAATTGACCATAGAGTTGAGTGTCCATATCTGGGCTCTCTACTCTGTTCCACTGGTCTATGTGCCACAGTGATTTTTGCATAATGCATGTGGTCAATCAACAAATTGTCACTGAACAACTACTAAGTAAGAGGCAACTACTAAGTGATGAAGATATAACAATGCAAGATAAATAATCTTTGTTTCTGGCTTAAAATCTAGGATGGGGCAGAGATAAACATGGAATAATAACACAATATAAATAGGAATAATAATAAATATGAAGGGATGTTCCAGAAGGTGAAACAGCATATAGAAAGTTCAAAAGTAAAACAGAATAAGTCTGATAAATTCAAGAAACTTTAAATAATTCAGCCTGGTTAGAGGATAAGGCAACAAATGGAAAGAGATAAGACTGGAGGCTTAATAAGCAGGAAGTTGATAATAGGAGATGTTATAAACCACACTTAGAGTCTATGCTTGATTCTGATGCCAATGGGGATAGTGAAAAAATGACATGACCAACTTTCACTTCAGGAAGTAAAGGATTTGGGGAAGAAGATATGAGTAGGTTACAATTTTATTTAAAATAATTTAAAAATGAGAAAGCGTATAAATAAGAAAACTATAAAAATCTAAATGTGTAACAATTAGTGACTCACGATTTTTTTTATTAGCATATAATATATTACTTGTTACAGGGATACAGGTCTGTGATTCATAGTCTTACACAATTCACAGCACTTACCATAGCATATACCCTCCCCAATGTCCATCACTCACCCACCCCATTCCTTTCACTCCCCTCCCCTACAGCAACCCTTAGTTTGTTTCCTAAGATTAAGAGTCTCTTAATAGTTTTTCTTCCTCGCTGGTTTCATCTTGTTTCATTTTTCCCTTCCTTCCACTGTGATCCTGTGTCTTGTTTCTCAAGTTCCTCTTATGTGAGGTCATATGATAATTGTCTTTCTCTGATTGGCTTATTTTGTTTAGCATAATGCCCTCTAGTTCCATCCATGTCATTGCAAATGGCAAGATTTCAGGGGGTTTTGATGTCTGCATAGCATTCAATTGTATGCATACAATTATACATATATGTATATATATACATATATATATGTATATATATACATATCACATCTTCTTTATCCATTCATCTATTGATGGATATCTAGGCTCTTTTCATAGTCTGGCTTTCCATAGTTTGGCTACATTGTTGCTATAAACATTTGGGTGCTTGTGTCCCTTTGGGTCACTACATTTGTATCTTTAAGGTAAATACTCAGTACTGTAAATGCTAGGTCATAGCATAGCTCTATTTTCAATTTTTTGAGGAACCTGCATACTGTTTTCCAGAGTGGCTGCACCAGCTTGCATTCCCACCAACAGTTTAGGACAGTTCCCCTTTCTCCGCATCTTCACCAACACCTGAGTGACTCAGGAATTTTGAGAAGAAAAGTGACAATAGTTGGTGTCATGATTTTTTAAGTTAAGAACTGAAAGGGAAAGGATGGATTAAGGAGTTGTGGACCAAAAAAAAAAAAAAAAAAAAAAAAAAAAGTGGCAGGATCTAGGAAAGGGTTTTCTTTTGTTCAAAAAGAATAGAGATGTAAAGACTTTAACAAAAAAGGAAGAAGCCCAAAAAAGAAAATGATGTAAAGTGAAAGAAACACTACTTGGAACAAGGAAGGGACAGAATCAAGACGCAGTAAGAGCCTGAGGGAAATTTCTCCCAAAAGCCTAAACTCAAAGATAGAATAGCCCTATCATGGTTACTCATACTTATGTAGGAGAAATTAAATAACTGTAAAATATTTTTCAGAAAGTTGTATTGCAAAAAGATTCCAATTGAGAACTCCATCATATGCAAGATTTGTTTAACAAGCCATGGTGTGAGTTAGAGCCTTAAAAGTCTGTGCAGAGTCCACCTCCCAGTTTTAAAAGAAGGCACTTTCAGCTAGGACTTCTTAACGTTTTGGCAAAGCAAATGAAATGAAACAAAAACCTGCAGAAGAGGCATGGCAATCTTTTTACTGAAGTTGATAAAAATCCATTAATATTTCCTCCTAACCAAAATGGTTTGTAAGGTTTATATCATTATTCCTGCTCTATTAGGTTTAATTGGATAATGAGATGTCCTTGCTGGGTCTCTCCTTTCTTACAATATGCAAAAGATGCCTCAGGCCAAAAAGGATAAGACAGCCCGCTGAGAGCACAGCCAGAGATCTGGACTGTCTGGCCTGTCAGGGATCAAATGTCCTTCCTTTGTACTATCTAGTCTTCTGCCAGGCAAACACCAAACACTTGAAAATGTTTTGATGGGAACAATGTGTTCATGGGAATGCCATCACTATCTTGAAGGAGAAGACTTTGAACAACCACATACTGGCTTAAGTATGGGATACAAACATTACAGGAATTATTGGGAATTTCAGAGTAGATTGGAAAAATAGAAACAAACCACCACAATTTTGTTTCACTCAGATTTGCCTCTCAGTGTATTTTCTTAATGCATAGATTTTTTTCAAATTTTTGTAATTTTTAAAAATATTTAATTCCAATATATTTAACCTATTATATTAGTTTATATGTTATATTAGTTTCTGGTATACAATTTAGTGATTTAACCATTCTGTGTATTACTCAGTGCTCATCATGATAAGTGTACTCATTAATCCCCTTCAGCTATTCCCATCCCCCACCCACCTCCCCTCTGAGGACCATCAGTGTGTTCTCTGTAGTTAAGAGTCTGTATCTTGGTTTGTCTCTCTTTTTTCCTTCGCTCATTTGTTTTGTTTCCACATATGAAGAAATCATACAGTAGTTATCTTTCTCTGACTTATTTCCTTTAACATTATACTCTCTAGCTCCATCACTGTTGTTGCGGGTGATGAGATTTCATTCTTTTTTATGGCTGAATAATATTCCATTATATATCTATACCACCTATTCTTTACCCATTCATCTGTCAGTGGATACTTGGGCTGCTTCCATAATTTGACTACTATAAATAATGCTGCTATAAACATGGGTACATGTATCCTTTTGAATTAATGTTTTTCTATTTGGGAGGTAAATGTTCAGAAGTGCAATTACTGGATCATAAGGTAGTTTTATTTTTAACTTTTTGAGGAATCTTCATACTGTTTTCCACAGTGGCTATACCAGTTTGCATTTCCACCACCACCAGTGCACAGTCATTTTTCTCCACATCATCACCAACACTTATTTCTTGTGTTTTGTTTTTTTTATTTTAGCTATTCTGACAGGTATGAAGTGATATCACACTGTGGTTTTTTGATTTGCATGATGAATGATGTTGAGCATCTTTTCATGTATCTGTTGGCCATTGTGTTGGCTCCATATAAATTTTGTGGCTATTTTACTAGTCTGTAAAATATGCTATTGGAATCCTCATAGGGATTGTTCTAATCTGTAGATAGCTTTAGGTAGTATTGACATTTTTAACAATATTAATTCTTCTAATCCATGAACACGGGACACCTTTGCATTTGTTTGTGTCTTTCTTTTTTTATTTCTGTTACACACGTCTTAAGGTTTTCAGATCTTTCACTCCTTGGTTAAATTTATCCCTATGTATTTTATTGTTTTTGATGCTATAATAAATAAGATAGTTTTCTGATCTTTTTCAGATAATTCATTGTTAGCATATAGAAACCCTACTGATCTGTGTATAGTAATTTTGTATTCTGCAACTTTACTGAATTCATTGAATAGATCTAAGAATGTTCCAGTGAAGTCATTAGGATACTCTATAAATAAAATCATGTCACTCGTGAATAGAGACTATTTTGCTTTTTGTTTTGTTTTGTTTTTTTTCTAGTTCTGATGATTTACTTCTTCTTACCTAATTGTTCTGGGTAGGACTTCCAATCCTATGATGAATAAGAATGATGAGAGGCACCTTTGTCTTGTTTCTGATCTTAGAGAAAAAGTTTTCAGTTTTCACCACCAAGTATAATGTTAGCTAAGAGTTTGTCATATATAGCCTTTATTATGTTGAGGAACATTCTTCCTATACCAATTTGTTAAGTTTTAAAATCATAAATGGAGGAAGAATTTAGTCAAATGCTTTTTCTGCATTTATTGAAATGATATGATTTTTTAAATTTCCTAAATGAGATGTATCACATTTACTGACTTGCATTTGCAGAGAACTTAATTCTGATTCTTGTTTTCAGCTCAGGTTGTGATCTCAGAGTCATGATCTCCTGACATTGAGCCCTGCATTGGGCTCTGTGCTGGGTGTGGAGCTTGCTTGGGATTCTCTTTCTCCTCTCCCTCTGCCTCTGCCCCATTACTCATGCATGCTCTCAAAAGAGAGGAGAGAGAGAGAGAGAGAGAGAGAGGAAGAAAGAGAGAAAGAATCCCAATCCTTTTCAATTCTTCCAAAACATCAAAGATGAGGGAACACTCTGAAATTCATTTCATGAGTTTTTTTTTATCCCTTCATCTATCAGTAGACATTTAGGTTGTTTCCATATTGTTATAGTGAATAATGCTGCAATGAACATGGGAATGCGGGTATTTCTTCAAGATCTTGATTTCAATTCCTTTTGCTACATATCTAAGACTGGGTTTGCTGGATCCTATGGTAGTTCTATTTATAATTTTTTGAGGAACCTCGATACATTTTTTCAAAGCAGCTCCACCAGTTCACATTCCCACTAAGAACATACCAGAATTCTGTTTTTTCCATATCCTCACCAACACATTTTGCTTTTTTTCTTTTTCATAATGACTATCCTAAAGGGTGTGAGTTGATATCTCATCGTGTTTTGATTTGCATTTATGTGATGATTAATGAAGTTGAGCACCATTTCATATACCTGTTAGCCATTTGTATATCTCCCTTGGAAAAATGTGTTTTTAGGTCCACTGTCCATTTTTTATACAGGATTTATTGGGGTTTTGTTTGCTTATTTGTTACAGGATTGTAAAAGTTCCTTACATACTTTGGCTATTATCAGACACATGGTTTGCAAATATTTTCCCCAATTGCCACATTGTTTGCATTCTCATGCTAGAACCTAGCTAGACCACCCAACCAAGTTCCTGTATTCCTGAGCCACAGAAACTAGGAGATAATAGTTGTTTTTGTTGTAAGTCACTAAATTTTGGGATAGTTTGTTATATAGCAATAGAAAACTAATACACTTCTGAAGTTATAATTGACTATAGGAGGTCAGAGGGTATATGATCTTAGAAAAGTTACTTAACCCTTCAGCTTCTCATCTCTAAAATAAAAGTCGCCATCAAGTTTAAAGCACATGGAATGGTGCTAAACACTAAGTAAATAATAACTATTAGAAATTATTATTTAAAAAAAAAAAGAAATTATTATTGAGGCACCTGGTGGCTCAGTTAAGTGTCTGACTCTTGATTTTGGCTCAGGTCATGATCCCAAGGCCATGTGAAGGAGCCCATCTTGGGCAATGCATTGGGCATGGAGCCTGCTTAAGATTTTCTCTCTTTCTCTCCCCCTCTGTCCCTCTATCCACTTGTGCATGCATACTTTGTCTCTCTCTTAAAAAAAAAAAAAACTATAGTAATAATAATGATAAATAATAAATAAAAATAATAAATAAATAAACTTCAAAAAGGAAATTATTGTCTTGCTCATTCCATAACTGGAAGACTTTATCTCATCCTCATCATCTTCAGAGATATTCAGTAAATATTTGTTGAGTGATTTATACGAATACCTCTGCCTAGCTTTCTTTTTCTCACATATCTTATTGTACCACTAAAATAGTATGTTATCTTATTAAAGAGCAACTGTCATCATTCATTCCTGCTTAAGCCCCCCTATTTAAAAATTTAAACCCCACACTCATTTTTTCACCACCCTGTCTTTTTATTATTTGATTATTATTATTAAAGTACATTCTTCTCTTTCTTGTCTTTATCTTAACACTACTTATGAGAAAAACAAATAAAATAATTGTGGCCCAAAAAGGAAAAAGAGCAATAAAGCACTCAATCTTTGATAATTCAGAGGGAGATTGTCACCTGTGTTTGGCTAACATGATATATCTGCTCCATTCAAAATGATAGCCACTAGCTATGTGTTTATTTAGTTTTAAGTTAATTAAAATTAATTTCCTCTGTTGTACTGGCCACATTTTAAGTGTGCCATAGCTTAGTGGCTGCCACACACAATTATAGAACATTGCAGAATTATAGAACATTTCAGTCATTGTAGAAAGTTCAATTGGACAGTATATAGTAAATATAGCAAATATTGAACTGGAATTCTTCCATATGGAAGTTTTTTTTTCTTTTTCTTCTATCCCATTTGTTATCAAGTTTCTGAACTAATTTTTTTTTAAGATCTTATGTATTTATTTGACAGAGAGAGAGATCACAAGTAGGCAGAGAGGCAGGCAGAAAGAGGGGGAAGCAGGCTCCCTGCTGAGCAGAGAGACTGATGGGGGCTTGATCTCAGGACCCTGAGATTATGACCTGAGCCAAAGGCAGAAGCTGAACCCACTGAACGACCCAGGTGCCCCTATTTTTAGCTTTTTTAAATTGTCAAATATATCATGCATGTGAAGACTGTATATAACTTTTTATATACAGATTAAGGAGTATTAATAAAAAGAATACCCAGCATGCAGCTCAAGAAATACAATGTTACCAGTACCTTTAGAATATCCTGTCTCCATCTCTAATAATGTTCCCTGCTTTCCCCCTCACAATTAAGCACTATTTTATGTTAACCATTCTCTTGTTTTCCTTTATAATTTTATTTCCTATGTGTTTAATAAATCAAACTGCTTTACTAGTTTTACCTGTTGTTGAACTCAGATAAATATATATTTCTGTGTATTTCTCTGTTTCTTAACATAGGATTCATGCATGTTGGTAAAAGTTATAGTTGATTCCATTTTTAACTCTTACTTAGTATTTCTTTGGCTAGTCCACAGTATATTTACCCAGGTTTCTGTCATTAAGGATTGTGGGGTTGGTTTTTTTGTTTGTTTTTTGTTTTGTTTTGTTTTGTTTTGTTTTAAGTTTTTATTTATTTATTTGACAGAGAGAGAGAGAGATCACAAGTAGGCAGAGAGGCAGGCGGGGGGGGGGGGAGCAGGCTCCCCACTGAGCAGAGAGCCCAACATGAGCCTCAATCCCAGGACCCTGGGAACATGACCTGAGCCAAAGGCAGAGGCTTTAACCCACTGAGCCACTCAGGTGCCCCAAGTATTGTGGTTTTGTTTTAATTTGTTATACTATTATAAATCATGCTTTTATGAACTATGAGGATGTAATTCTCTATTAATCTTTCCTATTGCTAAACCTCTAGGCATTAACAGCCAATTTGCTCCAATATTACTGTTTTAAGAATATCTTTATAAGCAAACAGCCTTGGAAAGATGGGGACAGTGACTTGCTCTGGAGCTAACTTGTATTTCCAGATAATAAAAATAGAGACATCACCCTCCCTAAAGACATTTCAGAATCATAAAGAGAGAGATGACCTCCTCTTCTCCCTAGAGAAAATTACTTACATTTCAGGCCGGTAAGATAATGTCACTTTCTGGGAGGGAGGATGGGAAGGTTTGTCAGCAGCCCTCCTATAAGATCAGAGTCTTAATGATGGGGTGAAGACTCTCCACATATCCCATCTCACCCAGTCTGTATTTTGTGCTGTGTGTATGTACATAAAATTAAAGTTATACAATTACACACACACACACACACACACACACACATTAGAGTCTTAATCTAAGGCTTCTCTACTGCTTGAACAAATAACACCTGGCCCACACCTCATCATCCTGTGGAAGCTGTGGGCTACAATGTTACTCTGACTTTTGTTGTGAGTAATAAACTGTCTTTTGTCTCTAACTTCCATACCTCTGTTTCTTTCTGCCACTATCTATGAAACTGACTGACTCATTTGTTACCTTGCAAGCAGGATGAAATCTCAGATGCTTTCACAGTTCCTGACTTAATGATTTAACATGATCATTCTTGTGCATGTCTTTTGAAACAATTGTTTAAGAATTTCTTAGAAAATATACCTATAGAAAGGTTATAATTTCATTATAAGTACAATTTCATTAGATAGGCCAAACTGTTTGAGTGGTTAAACCAAGTTATACTTTCCACTCAACAATGTTAAGCAGTTTTTGGTTCTAAATCTTCACCAATGCTTGATACTCTTAGTTTATTAAATTATTTTCACCCCATTTGGTATAAGAAGTCCTCTTGTGGCTTAATGTGCAATTTACTGATCTAATGCATGTAAGCAACTTTTCACCTATAGAGTAGCCTTTATTTCCTTTTCTAGGGAAAGCCAGTGCATGCTTTTGTTCCATTTTTCTATTGGGTTGATTGTCTTTATGTAGTTAATTTATATTAATTATTTATATCTTCTGGGGCATAGTCATACATTAGTTATATGGGATGCAAGTATCTTTCCCATTTTTTTAAAGGTTTTATTTATTTCAGAGAAAGAGCAAGAGGGAGAACACAAGTGGTGGGGAGGGGTAGAGGGAGAGGGAGAAGAGTCTGTGCTGAGCACAGAGGCCAACAAGGGACTCAATCCCAGGACCCTGGGATCATGACCTGACTGAAGACAGACCCTTAAATAATTGAGCCACCCAGGTGCCCCATCTTCCCCATTTTTTGCTTTCATGGTTTTTGTACCATTTTTTTCAATAACTAGAAATTTTTATCTTGAATGTAATCAAACTTATCAATGTTTCCATTTGTTATTTTTTTCTTTTGGGAACTTATTTAAGAATTATTTCCTACTCCCAAAAGTATGAAAATATATATTACCTTTTGAAATTTAATGTTTGGTTTTTAACAGCTAAATCTTGGCACTATCTAGAATTTATCTCTGAATATGTTATAGGGGAAGAATCACTTGACTTTTTCCATATGGATGAGAAATTGTTAGAGTACAATTTATTGAAGTGTCCCCACTTTCCACACTGATACGAATGACATTTTTCCTTCCTTTTAATACTTAAAATTTTAATTTATTCTTCTTGTCTTAGAACACTAATACCTTTTGGAAAATAATGCACATAGTGATAGCAGACTTTCTTGATTTTATTTCTCAATTTAAGGACAGTACTTGTAAATTTCCCATTGAGTGTGATAGCCTTTTAGGAGGCTGAAAACATTTTAGTCTATTCCTAGTTTACCAGGAGACATATAAATTTTGACCTTATAAAGTGCTTTTTCCTTGTTTTGTGAAATCAGCCTGTGGTAAAAATTATAATAATAAAATTAATGAACTTTTTAGTGTTGACACAACTCTAAACACTACACTAAACTCAGTTGTTGTACATTGGAACATTTGGATTGTTACTTTTTTAAAATTTTACTTCTTTTTAAAAATTTTTATTTTTTTATTTATTTTTTTAAAAGATTTTATTTATTAATTTGACAGAGATAAATTACAAGTAGATGGAGAGGCAGGCAGAGAGAGAGAGAGATAGGGAAGCAGGCTGCCTGCTGAGCATAGCCTGGTGCAGGACTCGATCCTAGGACCCTGAGATCATGACCTGAGCCAAAGGCAGCGGCTTAACCCACTGAGCCACCCAGGTGCCCCCAAATTTTTATTTTTAAAAATTTTAATTCCAATCTATTTTTTCAACTATTTTAATCAATTGGAATTTTTACCTCTATTTTTGTGAATAAGAGTGACCTGTATTCTTTTCTTCATTGTTATCTATTTCTTATTTGGATATCATGTGCTCGCTTCGGCAGCACATATATGTCTTATTTGGACATCATGATTATTCTAGCTTCCTTTAATTCCTTTATCAGATCTTTTTGAGCACCTTTTATGTGTTAAGCATGGTTGTGGTGTTTTGAATGAAGCAGTCAAGATCCCTGTCCTTGAGCTTATCTTTTATAATAACAAAACTGATGACAAACAGTAAATGCAATAAATAATTAAACTCTGTATTATATTAGAAGAGGATATGCAGCATGGAAATAATAGCACATGGGAGAAAAAGGATCAGGAAAGCAATGAGGGGGTGAGTTGCAATTTCAAATAGAGTGTGGTTAAGGGAGCAGACTTGGAGAAGATGACATAAAAGGAAAGCCTTGAGGAAAGTGAGGAAGTGAGACATGTGGGTACTCGAGACAAGAAAATTCCAACAGACAAAAGGTCCAATGATGGGGATGGCCATAATGTGTTCCAGAAACAGCAAGGATGACAGTGTGGCTAGAAGAGGTAAGTGAGGGGAGTAGTCATGAGATATAACATCAGAAAGGCAATTTAGCCAGGTCCTGTAGGACCTTTGGGATTATAAGAGCTTGGCTTTACTCTGAGGGAAGCCAGGAACAATTCTAAGGTGTGAGCAGGAAAAGGATATGATTGGTCATACATTTTAGGTGGATGTTGAGAATAGACGGCAGGGAGGCAAAGATAGAAGCAGGGACATATCAGGAGACTGTTGCAACAACCCAAGCAAGGGACTGGGAGAGCTAGCAGTGGGTGGTGAGAATTGCTCGGATAATAGATATTTCTTGAAAGTAGATCCAACAGAATTTCCTGACAGATTGGATATGGAGTGTGAAAGATAATTCCAAGGTTTTGGTCTGAGCAACTGAAATGAGGAAGACATAGGTGGAACAGATTTGGTGGGGAATGGTGGGAAATCTGAAATTTAGTTAAAGACTGTTAAGTTTGAAAAGCCTCAGATATCCAAATGGAGATGCTTAGGGGCAGTTGGATATTTAAGTTGGGGTTTTAGGCAGGAGAGAGACATATTTATACGTGAATACACACTCTTCTTCAGGAAGAAGAGGATGAACCCACAAAGGAAACTGAAAGGGACAAAAAATTTTGCTTGTCCTTTCACTACATACAGTATGAATTCAGGCCTTAAGCCCCTCTGAATGTGAGCTTGTGGCAGGAAATTCTTACAAACAATTTCTGTTCTTCACCCAGATCCCTCCTATATCTCCATATGGAGACTTTCTGGGTCATCTCCAGTCCAGCTTTCCCACCATTATAGCCCTCTCTTTAACTCCTCTCCACTGCCCTTGAAACCCCTCACAATGCAGGTTCTAGGCCAATGGGCAGAGTCACTCACCCCAAGACAAACATAATATTGAGGATCCATTTATTCTTTTATTTATTTATTTATTCTTATCATTATTAACCGACAGAGAACTGCTTTACTTTCCATCTCCTCAATTGCACATTTTAAAAAATTATTTTTTAGCTGGAATTTATACATAGAGATCTTCCTCTATTTGCGGTGAGGTGAT
>NC_081562.1:133389216-133418742 GCF_022355385.1 Mustela nigripes
ATAAAAATATATGTTTATAAAAAATAAAAAATTTATAAAAATAAAAATAAAAAAAAAAAAAAAAAAAAAGCTATCATGAGTCGAAAATGTTGTACGGGGGTGCCAGGGTGGCTCAGTGGGTTAAAGCCTCTGTCTTCAGCTCAGGTCATGATCCCAGGGTCCTGGGATAGAGCCCCGCATCAGGCTCTCTGCTCCACAGGGAACCTGCTTCCTCCTCTCTCTCTGCTTGCCTCTCTGCCTACTTGTGATCTCTGTCTGTCAAATAAATAAATAAAATCTTAAAAAGAAAAAAAAAGAAAGAAAGAAAAGAAAATGTTGTATGTCTAAAATGAATTTAACCCATCTAACCTACCCTACATCATAGCTTAGCCTGGCCTACTGTACGTGTGTTCACAACACTTACCTTGGCCTCCACTTGTGCAAAATCATCTAGCACGAAGCCCATTTTTTAAATAAAGCATTGATTAGCTCACGTAATTTATTGAATACATTGAATGGGAAAAAGTAGAATGACGTGTAAATACAGAACAGTCATACATGTGTCAGTTGTTTACCCTCATGATCATTTGACTGGGGGGCTGTGGTTGCTGCTTCCCAGTATCATGACAGAGTATCATACCATGTATCTCTAGCTCAGGAAAAGATCGGGATTCAAAATTCTCAGTACCGTTTCTGTTGAATGCAGACTGCTTTCACACCATCATAAAGCCAAAAAATCCTAAGTTGAATCATACTAAGTCAGGGACCTCTTATAATGTATCTGGTGTTTCTTAACACCTCTAAAATGCTATATATCCTTGTTTAGATTTCCTGTTAGGTTGGTTGTGGGGTACAAAAAATTAAAAGAAATCTGGGATAACTGTAAGGTTTTTGGACTGACAAACTAGTAGGGTAACCATTTACTGAAATAGTGAAGATTAATGGCTGAACAATATTCTTTTTCATAGGGTAAACACAAAATAGTAGTTGAGGCATTATAAGGGAAGACAACTGAGGTTTTGATGAAGATAACAGAAGTTGCAAATACATAGATACAAATCCCAAATTAAAGTTGTCTATTTCAAAGTAATCATCTTGGAAAAACTTGTTTATTCTAATAATGCTGGCATTTCAAAATCATTTGGGGACTTCTTTTTAAAGACTGTCTTCAAAACCTGTAGAATATTTTTTGTTAACATCCCCTAGAGCAGTAAATCTCTGGTCTGTTAAGAATGAATTTGCTTTTTAGAAAAAGCCAAAAATTTATTTAGTACTGAGTCTCTTGAAAATGGTAGTTGATCAAAGTGGAGAATTATATTTGGAATAGAAAATGAGTATGACCACAGGTTAATGACTTTTTACTTTTGTAATGTGTACACTGGATTGTGCATATCTTGACACATGTGATCAATGTGTATTTATTGATGATGAGCCTCTTGATAACATGATCAGTGACCCTGGCCAGAGTGAGTCAAAATCATACACCATAAATCTGAATGAGTAGTTGTGAGGAGGCAGGAGGATTCCAAGCACTTTCTAATATATCTTGCCCCTTTGTTTATCCATTGGAGCTCAAGCTAGCCCTGCTGAGGATAGTGCTTGTCAGTGGTGCTGACTTTGAATGACAAAGTCTTCACATAACCTTCAAGCAAAGCCCCAGTCCAGACCTATCATGGGCAGCCCAGGGAATCCCTCAGCAGCAATAAATGTCTCATATTCATTTTTCACCAGATAACAGTGTGGCTCTCAGTCCTGGAAAAATATTGCACACAACTCTATTACATTTTAAATGCTCCTGATTCCCTTCCTTACTGGCTTCCTTTTAAGGAAAAAAAGAAGGAGTTCTCTTTGTCATTTATTTCTTTGTCCATTTATGTCCTTTTTGTTTTCTTTTCAGTTCAAATGTCCTAGGTAATTGTATTGTAAATAATCTTAAGTGACTCTCAAATCCACTTTAATACGATTTTCATGGATTTCTTCATCTATAACAAATACATCTGTCTTGGCTTTGGTGAAAGTGTTAATAATTTTGAATCATTTTTACCATTAAAGTGTGATGTTGGCAATTACAATAAAATATTTCTACCTCTCTCTTTGTATGATATGTATTTTAAGAGAAAAAAAACTATGGATTTTTTGCATGACAATAAGTTTCTAATGTAAAAACAGCTAAGGAATATCATGTCTGACTTATTCACTGTGTAAATCATGTGTTTATAAATAGCTGGGTGATTTGTATTAGGCTTAACCAAGTTGTATTTCTATTTTCTCCATGAAAAGTCATGACGGTTCTGAGCTGGATTAAGAAATAAAAAATTAAAATCCCCGAAATGTTTGTAATTACATTTAGAGGATAGTTTTTAATTTAGCTATATGTTAATAGCTAAAATAAGTTTTATATTCACTTTTAGTGAATATAGTTCAGTTCATTTTTTCAATTTTAGAATTTTTGTTATAAGAAGTAAAGACCAAAGATTTAACAAAATGTATTTCCTAGATTGCACAGAGATTTTGATGACAAATCAACTCAATGTACACTTTTCATAAATTGCTTTTTAAACACAGTTCAGTGAAAAACTGGGAAGAGAGGGGAAAAATAACAAAACAGGTACCTATGTGGATTAGAAGGAATCACCTGCACAGGAAGAGGTATTGGTCTTGTGCTAGTGACAAGGGGTCAAGGGTATCAAGTCCAAGGAAGGAATTCTTCCTCTTGACCCATAGCACACTCACTCAGTAAGGTGAAAAGGAAAGAGTGGATAGTAAGTGAAGGAAGGTGACTTCAGGTGATTTCTAATTTTATAAGTGAATTCCTGGTGTGGTCAACCTATATTTTACAAGTGTATAAGAATTTATGACAAAGACCAAGTCTACCTCTTTATTACCTGACCTATATAATACAAGCTAAGCTGCTATTATCTGAAATCTTTTTTTTTCCCAAATTCTACAGGAGCAAATAAAGAAATGGAAATGTACAAGTAATTACATGTCCTGAGAGATACACAGGAATGTTCATGAATATATATACATATACACACAAATACCATTCCTTGTTTGCTTAACACTGGATACAAAATACTATTTATTCTTTTGAGTTTATAAACACATGATTTACACAGTGAATAAATCAGACATGATATTCCTTAGCTGTTTTTACATTAGAAACTTATTGTCATGCAAAAAATCCATAGTTTTTTTTCTCTTAAAATACATATCATACAAAGAGAAGGTAGAAATATTTTATTATAATTGCCAGCATCACACTTCAATGGTAAAAATGATTCAAAATTATTGACACTTTCACCAAAGCCAAGACAGATGTATTTGTTATAGATGAAGAAATCCATGAAATGGACAAATATCCATTAAGTACTTGAGAAGGAGAAACAAAAATGGTGTTGATATACTCATCAATGATGAACTATTATAGAATGATGAAAATTAATTATGAAAAGGCATAGAAACAAACGTTTATATTAAGTGTAAATATAAAAATCCTCATAAATTTTAATGAAATTATTTAAAATATACATATATATATGTGTGTGTGTGTATATATATATATATATATATATATATATATATGGACAAGGACTGGAAGATTATATTAAGTTTAAAAACTACAGCACAATTACTTATGCATTTATTCTTTGACCCAACAATCCTTCTAAGAAATCTATCCCAAAGCTACACAAGAAACCATATGAAATGGTATATATACAAGGACATTTTTTGTGATCTTATTTATAGAAGCAGTAGACTAATAACAATCCAAATATTCAAAAAGAGAGGATTTGTTACATAAACCATAGAACATCCACAGATGAGAATATTTTGCAACTGTAAAGAGGACGGCATGTGATTCTCCATATTGATATGGGCCAATCTCAAACATAAAAGAAGTGAAAGAGTAAGGTGGAAAATAGTCTTCATATTTAAGAAATTGGAGATATATCAATGTACATTTCATTTATATTTTTCAAAAACTTCACTGGAAAAAATAAAACAAGACTAATAAAATTGGTGCCCTACATTGGGAGAAAGAGAGCAGAATGGAGAATACAGTGACTGAATTGACCTTCTGTGAAAATATTTAGTTTTATTATTGTGGCTTTGGAATCTTATACATGTCTTATGCAATTAAAAAAACAAGATTAAGACTTTTTTAGACAAAACAAAACAAAACAAAAAAACATAAAATCAAAAGGAAAGAAAAGTGATCCCTAAATGCTAAAAACAAATTGAAAGAAATTATTCTGTTCATGCAAATAACATAAAGTTGATGAGATAACCACATTGACAAATTTCCTCGACTGACTCTGAAACATGTTATTTTGACTGTATATTCTTTTTTAAATTGTCTTTTTTATTTTTTTAAGTGTTAGAACTACTTTTAGTTTTTTAGAACAATTTAGATTACCAAATTACCAGAAAACAAGGAGTTTCCCTATATTCTGCACCTATTTTCCTCTATTAGCATCTTGACTGTATATTCTTTTTTTTTTAAGATTTTATTTATTTATTTGACAGAGAGAGAGAGAGATCACAAGTAGGCAGAGAGGCCAGCAGAGAGAGAAGGGGAAGCAGGCTCTCCGCTGAGCAGAGAGCCTGATGTGGGGCTCAATCCCAGGACCCTGAGATCATGACCTGAGCCGAAGGCAGAGGCTTAACCCACTGTGCCACCTGGGCTCCCCTTGACTGTATATTCTTAATGGAATATACTCAAAAAGCAAAAGAAACCATGAAGGAATCAAATTGCATTCAGTATCATATTATTAGTACTACCATTAGCACTGCTGTATTGAAATTTTAAGTGTGTGTTATAGGATAAAGCAACACAGATGGTTCCCAACTTTTGATGGCTTGACTTAAAATTATCCAGCTTTATTAAGGGTGTAAAAGTGATAGTCATTCAGTAGGAACCTTTGAATTTGGAATTTGGAGCTATTCCAGGACTAGAGATAATGCTGTCATGCTGGAGAGTGGCACTGAGCCTCACCTCAGCACACCGTCAGCCACATGATCATGAAAGCAAACAAATGATACACTTGAAACCATTCTCCCCCCCCCCACAACCATTCTGTTTTTCACTTTTTTTTTTTTTTGCTTCCTGAGCTTTATTTTTTTTAATTTAGTTTTATTTTTTCAGTGTTCCAAGATTCATTGTTTATACGCCACACCCAGTGCTCCATGCAATATGTGCCCTCCTTAATACCCACCACCAGGCTCACCCAACCCCCCAAACCCTCCCTTCCAAAACCCTCAGTTTATTTCTCAGAGTCCACAATCTCCCATGGTTCATCTCCCCCTCCAATTTCCCTCAATTCACTTTTCCTTTCCTTTTCCTAATGTCCTCTGTGTTATTCCTTATACTCCACAAGTAAGTGAAACCATATAATTGACTTTCTCTGCTTGACTTATTTGACTCAGCATAATCTCCTCCAGACCTGTCCATGTTGATACAAAGGTTGGGTATTCATCCTTTCTGATGAAGGTACATATTCCATTGTATATATGAGCCATATCTTCTTCTTTTTTTTTTAATCTTTTTTTTAAATTTTTTTTCAGTGTAACAGAATCACTGTTTATGTACCACACCCAGTGCTCCATGCAATCCGTGCCCTCCATAATAGCCATCACCTGGATCCCCCAACCTTCCACCCCCCTCCCCTTCAAAGCCCTCAGATTGTTTTTCAGAGTCCATGGTCTCTCATGGTTCACCTCCCCTTCCAATTTCCCTCAACTCCCTTCTCCTCTCCATCTCCCCATGTCCTCCATGTTATTTGTTATGGTCCACAAATAAGTGAAACCATATGATAATTGACTCTCTCTGCTTGACTTATTTCACTAAGCATAATCTCTTCCAGTCCCATCCATGTTGATACAAAAGTTGGGTATTCATCCCTTCTGATAGAGGGAACCATATCTTCTTTATCCATTTGTGTGTTGAAGGGCATCTTGGCTCTTTCCACAGTTTGGCAGTTGTGGACATTGCTGCTATGAACATTGGGATACATATGACCCTTCTTTATACTGGGTCTCTGTCTTTGTGGCAAATACACAGTAGTGCAATTGCAGGGTCATAAGGTAGCTCTATTTTTAATTTCTTAAGGAATCTCCACACTGTTTTCCAAAGTGGCTGCACCAGCTTGCATTCCCACCAACAGTGTAAGAGGGTTCCCCTTTTTCCACATCCTCTCCAACATTTGTTGTTTCGTATTTTGTTAATCTTTGCCATTGTAGCTGGTGTAAGGTAGCATCTCAATGTAGTTTTGATTTGAATTTCCCTGATGGCTAATGATGATGAACATTTTTTGATGTGTCTGCTAGCCATTTGTATGTCTTCTTTTGAGAAGTGTCTGTTCATGTCTTCAGCCGATTTTTTTACTTGATTATCTGTTTTTTGGATGTTGAGTTTGAGGAGTTCTTTATAGATCTTGGATATTAGCCTTTTGTCTGTAGTGTCATTTGTGAGTAGCTTCTCCCATTCCATGGATTGCCTGTTTTGTAGACTGTTTCCTTTGCTGAGCAGAAGCTTTTTATCTTGATGAAGTCCCCAAAGTTCATTTTCACTTTTATTTCATTTGCCTTTGGAGACATGTCTTGAAAGAAGTTGCTGTGGCTGATGTCAAAAAGGTTATTGCCCTTGTTTTCCTCTATGATTTTGATGGATTCTTGTCTCACATTGAGGTCTTTCATCCATTTTGAGTTTATCCTTGTGTATAGTTTAAGACAATATGACTATTTATTTAAAAAACTGCAGACATTACTTAAAAGATTGTTTTGTATTATTTATTTACCTGTTCTCCTCCACCCAAGGTGAGCTCCTTAATGGCACCAACTGTGTGTTAATCATGTGTATCTTTAATGTGTGGTATGTAGCCCAATATTCTCAGCACAGGTTTGTTGAGTGGGTAGAGGAATGAAGGCATTCATGAATGAAAAAAGGTACAGATGAATGCAATTAGTGTTCTTACTTCACATTGACTTTGTAGTGGTAATAGGCCTGGGGTGGCTTGATGATACCTAATTAAGTTTCTCAGTAAGTTTCTTGGGCAAGGTTGTCCAGGGCAGAGGTTGAACCTTAAAAACTGAAAGACATTTTGGAACACTTGATGGCAATAACTGTCTATTATGTGATGGGTCAAAAACTCTGGGATGTGAGCCCAGAAATTTAGACATGGAAGAATGAGAATCGATAAGATAAGGATCTCTTGAAATAGACACATCCTAGAAAATATATAGATTTTCTTTCATTTCTGATAGAGCCTACTTCTTGTTATCCTTTCCTAAATGACCCATTGCAATTTGTTTCAGTTGGCTCTTTAATGATTGATTTGAAAAAATGACTCATTACACATTCAATCCAAAAGTTCTGATTAGCATGTGACTAATTGGTTCCCATCTCTTCAAAAGAAAAACCAGGACACATAAATTGAAATTTGGGGGGTCAAAGAAAGCAAAATATATAACTTTACACATTCATCACAAAGTTTTCTAAAAGTTGTGATGAGATGTTTTCAAATATTTCATCATTCAGGATTAGACCGACGAAAAATAAATATTCAAGGATGGCTTAAGGGTCATCTTAAGGGACCTTGAAAAAGGAATCTATTACTCAAAGGTTTTAATAGAGAAAAATACATAATTCATTTTAAAATGGTAATTTGTAAATCATATTAGGTTAAATCTGTAGGATTTTTAGAAATAAGTGCAGAAGTGTTTTCAGTCCAGGAAGCTGTTTACTTAGACATCTGGCTGTAGCTGAAATGCACATAAAAATGTATGCTGTGTAGAGAAAACAATGACCTGCCTCCATCCACCTTAACCTGAAAGTATTTAAACACCCAAAGATAAATTTGGCAAAGTATTTGTTAGCATTTAGCTGCAAAACACACCTTGTTGAGCCACATGTTTAATTCTTACAGTTATTTGTAACCAAGAAGAATTATAAATTCAAAGATCTCAAAAAGAAACTGGAGAACAATTTGCACTTTCATTTCTATTCTATGCTTGCTTAATTTTGTAGAATAAATAATTGAGTTTTTTTTTCCCCAAACCCAATTTGTATGACTTTGTAAATGTCTTCATGACCAAAAGGAAACAGGAGTTTGGAGAAATATGTTACATGGGATTTATTGTCTGCTTGAGGCATCTACATCTGGCTCTTTTCAATGGAAACGTTTAGGTCGGTAGCCTTAAAACTCTGACTCAAGCACTGACAAAAGGATTCTCTCAGTGACAAGAAAAAGGGAAAGGAAGCTGTGGGCAGGGGTAAAAAAAGGCAGCTGTTTATTTGATTAGATTTAAGAGATAAGGACCTGATGGATGTGACTTATAGATATTTTGCCTGTATCTTTACTTCCTTTCCTCATTTACCTTCCCTTTTCCTGTAATGGAATTCAAGCCTTAGAGGATTTTTCAGTCAATCCCAAAAGATATAGGAAGCGAGGAAATAAAGACAACGAGGAGATTCAACTTTTCCATGAAGTTTGGCAAGGGGCATTTGCAAGGAGGCATAGGGAAGCAAGAGCAGTTTCTCTTTTTTAAAGGAGAGTGGGGAGATTATTGTTATGCTTATGTCTTCGAGTAGGCACAAGGGAATGGCATCCAAAATACAAGTGGAAGTGGTGGTTTTAAATGGGAGCACAGACATGGAAACAGGAGATAAGACAGGATGGGAGCTTGAATAGCCAAGTTTGAGTTTGGGATCAAGCTTTGTATTGGGCTCCATGCTCAGTGGAGAGTATGCTTGAAGATACTTTCTCTCTCTCCTCACCCCACTCTCTTTCATGCTCTCTCTTTCTTTAAAATAAATAAATAAATTTTTAAAAACAAAACAAAAGGATCTATTAAAAAAATACTCAAGAAATGAGAGAAGAAACCTGCAAGCCTGAAAATGGGTAAAACAAAAAGGACTTAATATGTTGCATAATTCAGATTATGACATGAGTTTGAAAATGGGGAGAATGAGTAGTTAAGGGGAATAGAGGGAGAATGATTTGAGAAGAATGAGAAGGGCCAGTGGTATAAGGAATGTAAGAGAGAAAACAACCACCTTCTGAGGGTTTCAAAGCAACAGTATCCAGAAGAGAACAAATTTTGTTTAATGTAAGAGGGTAAAGAGAACACTTAGAAACAAGGTTAAGGATGTAAAGGATTTTACTGGTGCTAGACTGTGAATTCCATAGGCACAGAGAAAGTGTTTTGAATGTTGGGAACATGCAGAGATGGGATGAGATCAAAGAATGTACAGAACCATACTGGGGGTAAAGATTCGGGTTAACAAGAAAAGATGTGGGAACTTTGAGTCCCCTGTGGTAACTGGAGTAAATGGATAAGGAGCAGGTTGGTAATAGTATCGTGTTCTCATTGCATATCATCCTGGTCCACTACATTTATGGCATTGTATTGGTTACCTCTGGAGAATTGGCAAGCATCCTGAATGTCCAGCTATTATATATATGAAACTTAACTACAATTTCAGTGACATTTCTGGATATTCAGTGGGTCGTGCAGGGATTTTACCTCCAAGAAGAGGAAGTAATTGAACACCTTGAACTCCTTACCCACTACCTGAGGAGTAACTTTGGATTTTGTTTTTAAAGATTTTATTTATTTATTTGATAGACAGAGATCACAAGTAGGCAGAGAGGCAGGCAGAGAGAGGGAGGTGGGAAGCAGACTCCCCACTGAGCAGAGAGTCTGATGCAGGGCTCGATCCCAGGACCCTGGGATCATGACCTGAGCCAAAGGCAGAGGTTTTAACCCACTGAGCCACCCAGGTGCCCCATAACTTTGGATTTTAAAGGTGAAATGTCTCTTCAGAAACATTGACTCATTTACCTTTTCTAGATGGCCAGGGGCAGTGGAATGCTTTCTAGATAATCCAGGCTATTCCATTACCTAACTTACTGCCCCATCACCATGACTCAAGAACTTTAGAATATTTGCTCCCTTAATACAGACCAAGTGCAGTGTGTGTGTGCTATGGTTAACTCCAATAAAATAATTTTAATAGGAGCCACTGGATTTGAGAAAATTAAAAAAAAAAAATTCTTCAAAGCAAAGTGATCATCCTTTGGACACAAAGCTCTTATTTATGAATAGACTATTAGAATCTTAGTTATTGCTTGAGAGATACCTTGTGTCCATGCAAGTTGAATTGCACTTCATATAGTGTGAGCTTTCTCCATCTGCCAAGCCTCAAGTTTACGTATACTTAGCAGTGTTCCATGTTAAATGGAAGTGGTATTTAGGGGACCAGACATTCAGAGAAACTGAAATGCAAAAATGTATTCCTTACAATTCACTATTCCATCAATCTTCTCTCCAATCATCTACACTCAACCAATTCTTGGGGTTCCCTGTGCTCAGTGACCACATAAGAATATTGACAGGATATGAAAAGATTTGACCTTTGTTCAGGGAAAACTCTGAAATCCAGTTCCATCCACCCTGTAGTTCATGGAAATTTCTACCACTTATTAGAAGGTGTTCAGCGCTGGTCTTACTTCTATATTCTATCACCATGGTTTCATCTTTTTTGTGCTTTTTCAAACAATTTAACAGGAACTACAAAGAAGTTACAGTTGATTTTTGTGATTGGTGGCAGTTATATTCTTTCTATAAAGTCCCTGCAAACACTAAATTAGTGAATACAAAACCATTGCTCCTAAGGGATATACAGATTAGGTTTCTATAAGGCTCTGGTTATGATATTTTCATCAACCAATTAGTACATGTACTAACTGGTAATGAGTCTTTCTGTTCAAAGAGACTTTATTTAGTATGTATTTTTAATTCATTATCTTTCAGGTTACAGCCAATAGCACTACACCTCATGCCTCAAGGAAGCTTATCTAACACTCATATTTTCTCTGTAAGGCACATGATAGTCTTCTTGTCCTTGGTTAACACCAGAGAGCACTTTAACACTATGCTTAGAGGACATTTTAAACAACAAAGTCACCATTAAAAAGCACAAAAATACAAAAAAGTCACACCAAATAGACAATGAGAAAGACACCTATTTACAGAATGAGAGGTGAAACAAGTAAGCAGGGCAATGCCCTGTTCAAGCTTAGCTGGCAATATGCATATCACATGACTCAACTTTTTTGCTTCTCTGCAGTAGTCTGTCAATGACTGTGAAGGGTTGCATTTCATTTGGGGATTACAAATCAATCTTCCTGAGTATGTGAATTCACAAATGCAGAATCTGCAAATAATGAGAATCAACATTAAATTAGGAAGAATCCCTGGGAATGTGTTGGTGCTATTCCAGATGTCTTATCTGAGCAAGCTAGGCTTCAAAGTGCCTTATACAGTTGTCCCCCAAAGCAACCCACATAGGAAAAAAATGATGTGAACACTGCTAGCATCACACTGATCAGGAAAAAAAAAAAAAGAAAAAGAAAAAACTGTGGGGTCAGAGGCATAATCCTATTTACTGATTATTGGGAAAATGTGAAGGAAAGCGGTAGCATTAATTTCCTGTGTTTCCTAATTTTTGCTGTCAAACTAAAATAGCCTCAAAATTGTCTTCTTTAGGCTGGGCATGTTTAGGGATGGGTATAAATTTTTTGTCTTTTAGATAATGACTTGGCTAGAACCAGGCCCTCTTTACTCATTGTTTCTAATGCGGAAGTTGTGGAGTCTGATCTCACTATTTAAACAAATAAACATACCTTAGAGTCTGGTCACAGTCCTCTTACAGAATGTGAGCCCCGACTTAAACACTTCCACCAACTCTTGTCCAGTGGGGCACACTCCTTAATTGTCCTCTTTCTTGTAGTAATAATAATAGTTAATGTCTAATGAGAGTTTACTATGTGTCAAGTGTTATGCTAAGCATTGTTTCATTTGATCACTCTTATAGTTTGTGAAATAGTATTATAATCTGTTTGTTATGCAGGTAAGGAGGCTAAGGTTTATAATTTCATTTAGATAATTTACTCGAGATTACAGAACAATTTAAGAGTGCAATGAAGATCAGAACTGTATAGGTATATCCCAGTAGGCACTAAATTTTGTTGCTTCAGAAGCTTGATGTTAAGTGTCTGTAGAACAATAAAAATCTTTGCCTTCTGAAAAAAAAAAAAAAAAAAGAAGAAGAAGCTCGATGTTTCAGCAAGGATAGGCTGGTTCTACTCCAGTAACAGGCAACCCCAGTACTGCACTCACTTACAAGTACAGAGATTTCTTTCTTGTTTATGCTACATATCCACCCTGGGTCAGCTGTGGACATTGTGCTGCCTTCTGGAATATTGCTAGTTGCCAGAATAGAAAGGAGAGAATATACAATCCTCTTCCTGGAAATTATATATTGCCACCTCCATTCAGAGATGAGTGGCTATAACAAGTCACATGATCAAACCCAACTCTAATGAGTTGGGGGAGTGCAATCCTAGGAAGTCTAAAGGAAGTGGAATATGTAGTGAATAACATTAATGACCACCATAAAGGAGTTAACTTTTTATCATCTTATTTATTTATTTATTTATTTGTTTATTTAATTTTTTTGATATATATATATATTATTTTTCCCATGGATACAGGTCTGTGAATCATCAGGCTTAAACATTTCACAGCACTCACCATAGCACATACCCTCCTCAAGCCCAGTCACACTATCCCTATCCCCTCACTACCCCCTAGCAACCCTCAGTTTGTTTCCTGAGGGTTTGTCTGATCTCATCTTGTTTCATTTTTTCCTTCCTTACCCCCCAAACCTCCCACCCTGCCCCTCAAATTCCTCATATCAGAGAGATGGCATGATAATTCTCATTCTCTGGTTGACTTGTTTCGCTTAGCTTAATACTTTCTAGTTCCATCTACATCATTGCAAATGGCAAGACTTCATTTCTTTTGATGGCTGCATAGTGTTCTATTGTGTATATAAACCACCTCTTCTTTATCCATTCATCTGTTAATGAACATCAAGGCTCTTTCCATAGTTTGGCTATTGTGGACATTGCTGCCATAGACATTCAGGTGCATGGGCCCCTTCAGATCACTACATTTGTATCTTTAGAGTAAATACCCTGTAGTGCAATTGCTGGGTTGTAGGGTAGCTCTATTTTCAACCTTCTGATTTCAACTTTCTGAGGAACCTCAATACTGTTCTCCAGAGTGGCTGCACCAGCTTGCATTCCCACCAACAGTGTAAGAGGGTTCCCCTTTCTCCACATCCTTGCCAACATCTGTCATTTCCTGACTTGTTAATTTTAGCCATTCTGACTGGTGTGAGATGGTATCTCATTGAGGTTTTGATTCATATTTCCCTGATGCCGAATGATGTTGTGCACGTTTTCATGTCTCCATTGGCCATTTGGATGTCATGTTCTCTGCCCATATCTTGATTGGATTATTTGTTCTTTTATAGTTCTCTACAGATTTTGGATACTAGCCCTTTATCTGATATGTCATTTAGAAATATATTCTCCCATTCTGTCAATTGTCTTTTGGCTTTGGTTTTGTTGACTGTTTCCTTTGCTGTGCAAAAGCTTTTTATCATGATGAAGTCCCAATAGTTCATTTTTGCCCTTTTTTTCCTTGCCTTTGGTGATGTTTCTAGGAAGAAGTTGCTCCAGCTGAGGTTGAAGAGGTTGCTGCCTGTGTTCTCCTCAAGGATTTTGATGGATTCCTTTCTCACATTGAGGTCTTTCATCCATTTTGAGTCTATTTTTGTGTGTAGCATAAGGGAATGGTCCAGTTTTATTGTTCTGCATGTGGCTGTCCAATTTTTCCAACACCATATGTTGAAAAGACTGTTTTTATTCCATTGGACATTCTTTCCTGCTTTGTCCAAAATTAGTTGGCCATAGAGTTGAGGGTCCATTTATGGGCTCTCTATTCTCTTCCATTGATCTATGTGTCTGTTTTTGTGCCAGTACCATACTGTCTTGATGATGACAGCTTTGTAATGGAGCTTGAAGTCTGGAATTGTGATGCTGCCAACTCTGGTTTTCTTTTTCAACATTCCTCCGGCTATTTGGGGTCTTTTCTGATTCCATATAAATTTTAGAATTATTTGTTCCATTTTTTTTAAAAACATCGATGGTATTTTGATAGGGATTGCATTAAATGTGTAGATTGCTTTAGGTAGCATAGACATTTTCACAATATTTGTTCTTCCAATCCATGAGCATGGAACGATTTTCCATTTCTTGATGTCTTCCTCAATTTCTTTCATGGATATTTTATAGTTTTCTGAGTACCAATTCTTTGCCTCTTTGGTTAGGTGTATTCCTAGGTATCTTATCGTTTTGGGTATAATTGTAAATGGGATTGACTCCTTAATCGCTCTTTCTTCTGTCTTGCTGTTGGTGTATAGATATGCAACTAATTTCTGTGTGTTGATTTTATACCCTGACACTTTACTGCATTCCAGTATGGATTCCAGTACTTTTGGTGTTGAGTCTTTTGGGTTTTCCACAATAGAGTATCATATCATCTGCAAAGAGTGAGAGTTTGACTTCTTTGCTGATTCGGGTGCCTTTTATTTCTTTTTGTTGTCTGACTGCTGAGGCTAGGACTTCTAGTACTATGGTGAATAGCTGTGGTGTTAGTGGACGGCGCTGCCATGTTCCTGACCTTAGGGGAAAAGCTCTCAGTTTTCCCCATTGAGAATGATATTCAATGTGGGTTTTTGACACATTGATGTGTGATGATATTGAGGTGTGTACCTCTATCCCTACACTGTGAAGAGTTTTGATCAAAAATGATGCTGTACTTTGTCAAAAGCTTTTTCAGCATCTATTGATAGTATTATATCTTTCTTGTTCTTTCTCTTATTAATGTATTGTATCACATTGATTGATTTGAGGGGCTTGAACCAACCTTGCAATCCAGGAATAAATCCCACTTGATAGTGGTGAATAACCATTTTAATGTGCTGTTGGATCCTACTGGCTAGTATTTTGGTGAGAATTTCTGCATCCATGTTCATCAAGGATATTGGTCTGTAATTCTTTTTGATGGGGTCTTTGTCTGGTTTTGGAATCAAGGTAATGCTGGCCTCATAAAATGAGTTTGGAAGTTTTCATTCCATTTCTATTTTTTCGAAGAATTTCAGGAGAATATGCATTAATTCCTCTTTAAATGCTTGGTAGAATGGCCTTGGGAAGCCGTTTGACCCTGGACTCTTGTTTGTTGGGAGATGTTTGATGGCTGCTTCAATCTCCTTACTGGTTATGGGTCTGTTCAAGTTTTCTATTTCTTCTTCGTTCAATTTTGGTGTTTATATGTCTCAAGGAATGCATCCATTTCTTCCACATTGTCAAATTTGCTGGTGAATAGTTGTATATACTTGTTTGTATTTCTTTGGTGTTGGTTGTGATCTCTCATCTTTCATTCATGATTTTATTAATTTGGGCCCTTTATCTTTTCTTTTGGATAAATCTGGCCTGGGTTTTATCAACCTTACTAATTCTTTCAAAGAACCAGATCCTGGTTTTGTTGATCTGTCCTGTTTTTCTATGCCATTGATTTCTGCTCTGATCTTTCTTATTTCTCTTCTCCTTCTGGGCTTAGGCTTTCTTTGCTGTTCTTTCTCCAGCTCTTTCAGGTGTAGGGTTAGATTTTGTGCTTGAGAACTTTCTTGTTTCTTGAGAAAGGCTTGTGTTGCTATATGCTTCCCTCTCAGGACCACCTTTGCTGTGCCCTACAGATTTTGAAAATGTTTTCATTTTCATTTGTTTCCATAAATTTTTAAAATTCTTCTTTAATTTCCTGGTTGACTCATTCATTCTTTAATAGGTTGCTCTTTAGCCTCCATGTATTTGATTTCTTTCCAAATTTCCTCTTGTGATTGAGTTCTAGTTTCAGAGAATTTTTGTCTGAAAATATGCAGAGAATGATCCCAATCTTTTGTACCAGTTGAGACCTGATTTGTAACCCTGGATATGATCTATTCTGGAGAATGTTCCATGTGCACTAGAGAAGAATGTGTATTCTGTTCCTGTGGAATGGAATGTTCTGAATATATCTGTAATGTCCAAATGGTCCAGTGTGTCACTTAAAGCTTTTATTTTTTTGTTGGTCTTTTGCTTAGATGATCTGTCCATTTCAGTAAGGGAGTTGTTAAAGTCTCCTACTATTATTGTACTGTTTTTGTTGTGTTTCTTAGATTTTGTTATTAATTCATTTATTTAATTGGCTGCTCCCATGTTAGAGGCATAGATATTTAAAATTGTTAGATCTTCTTATTGGACAGATCCTTTAAGTATGAATTAGTGTCCTTCTTTATCTCTTATTATAGTCTTTGGCTTAAAATCTAACTTACCTGATATAAGGATTGCCACCGTAGCTTTCTTTTGAAGTGCATTAGCATGGTAAATTGTTTCCCACTCCTTCACTTTAAATTTGGAGGTGTCTTTGGGCCCAGAATGAGTTTCTTGCAGATGGCATATTGATGGGTCTTGTTTTTTTATCCATTCTAATATCCTGTGTCTTTTGATAGGGGTATTTAGCCCATTTACATTCAGGGTAACTATTGAGAGATATGAATTTAGTGCCATTGTATTGCCTGTGAGGTGACTGTTACAGTATATTGTCTCTTTTCCTTTTCTGATCCATTAATTTTAGGCTCTCTCTTTGCATAGAAGACCCCTTTCAATATTTCCTGTAGGGCTAGTTGCAAATTCTTTTAGCTTTTGTTTGTCCTAGAAGCTTTTTATCTCTCCTTCTATTTCCAATGACAACCTGGCTGGATTTAATATTCTTGGTTGCATATTTTTCTTTTTTAGTGCTCTGAATATATCATGCCAGTACTTTCTGGCCTTCCAGGTCTCTGTGGATGGGTCTGCTGCTAATCTAATATTTCTACCAGTGTATGTTATAGACCTCTTGTCCTGAGTTGCTTTCAAGATTTTCTCCTTGTCATTGAGACTTGTAAGTTTTACTATTAAGTGACAGGGTGGGGACCCATTTTTATTGATTTTCAGGGTGACTCTCTGTGCTTCCTGGATTTTGATGCTTGTTCCCTTTACCAAATTAGAGAAATTCTCTGTTATAATTTGCTCCAGTATATCTTTCCCCCCACCTCATTCTTCTTCTGGGATCCCCATTATTCTAATATTGTTTTGTTTTATGGTATCACTTATCTTTCAATGTCCAGTAGTTGCTTGTCTCCCTTTTGCCCAACTTCTTTATTCACCGTCATCTGGTCTTCTATATCACTAATTCTCTCTCTGCCTCATTTATCTTAGTAGTGAGACACTCCATTTTTTTTATTGCACTTCATAAATAGCTATTTTTATTTCAACTTGGTTAGATTTTAGTTCTTTTATTTCTCCAGAAAGGGATTTTGTTTCTCCAGAAAGAGATACTCTAGTATCTTCCATGTTTTTTTTTGAGCCCAGCCATCTCCTTGATAATTGTCATTCTGAACTGTAGTTCTGACATATTACTAATGTCTGTATTGATTAGGTCGCTAGCCATTGGTACTGCCTCTTACTCTTTCTTTTCTTTCTTTCTTTTTTTTTTTTTTTTTGTGGTGAGTTTTTCCGCCTTGTTATTTTTTCCAGATAAGAATAGATGAATGAGAGAACAAAATAGTAAAGGGGCAGCAACACCCCCAGAAAAATATAGACTAACCCAATCAGAAGAGACCTGAAACCAGAGGGAGAAGAAAGGGGTAAACAAAGATAAATAAATAAGTAATATATATGAGACTGGTGAATAGAATAGAGCCACACACTTGATTTTGGGTGTATTTTGGTCCATTAAAGGAAACTACCTCCTAAAATTTTAAGGAAAGAAAATACATACACACACACACACACACACACAATAAGGTTAAACACAATGAAAGGAAGGAATATGAATTTAAACATGAAATTTTAAAAGGATTCTAAAAAAGGAATTGATAAGATAAGAAGTTGGTTGAAAAAATTTTAAAACAAAGAAGAAATAATGTGATCAAGCTGGAGACTAGAACAAAGCCATGTGCTAGATTTAGGGTATATTTTGATCTATTAGAAGAAGTTGTATTCCAAAATTTTAAAGAAAAAAAACCTATATGTATACTAAAAATAAGGCTAAATACAATGAAGGAATAAAATGTCACTATAACAATGAAAATTTTAAAAGATTTTTAAAATGGTATTGATAAGATAAAATAGTTTACAAAAGTTAAAATAGGAAAGAGGAAAAATTTTAATAATAGAATAAGAAAAAATAAAATAAAATAATTAACTCTGAAAGACTAAAGGATCATGGGGGCAAAAGCCATAAATTCTTTTCCCCTAGCTCTGGAGTTCTGCAGTTCTCATTGATTCCTGAACTTGGTCTTGGCTGGATGTTCTTGTTGCTCTTCTGGGGGTGGGACCTGTTGCTGTGATTCTCAAATGTTTTTGCCCAAGGCAGAATTGCAGTGCCCTTGCCAAGAGCCAGGTCAGCAATGTGCTTGGTTTTGCTCTCAGTAGCTTTTGTTCCCTGAACACTTTCCGCACAGCTTTGGAGGATGGAAATGAAAATGGCAGCCTCCCAGTTTCTGCCCAGAGGAGCCAAGAGCTCAGGGCCCCACTCCTCATTGTGTCCTCAAAAAAAAGCAGTCAATCTCCCTGGTCTCTGGCCATGCTCCATGCTGACCCAGCCTGTGACCAAGCATTTCTGTCTCTGGTGCATGGTCCTATTTGGAGTCTCCAAACCCAGCAGATTCCGACAGCATGTTCCTTTGCCATTCCTCCCCAGAGGAGGAAGGTGAGTCTCCTGGATCTGCTGCTTGTGGGGTCCCTGCTCAAAGAGCAGTGGCCTGAGTGTGCCTTGGATCATGGTTTAAGGTAACCCCAAGCTGAGAGCTCCATCTCTGCACCCAGCTTCCCCAATCCAATACCTGGGGGTTCTGCCACACTCAGGCACCCCTGGTCTTTCTGTGACACTGAGCCTCCTGAGATAACACTGTCCCCATGAGGGCTCCACCCTTCACTTAACCTCTGGAGCAGCATCCCTCCATGGAGCAGACTTCTAAAAGTTCCAATTTTGTGCTCTGCTGCTCTCACTTGCCAGGAGCTGGCCCCTCTCCCCATGGTCTATCTTCCTGTTGTTTCCAATTCACTGATCTGCATGTCCTACATTCTGGAAAGTGGTCAGTTTTCCATTTCTAGAGTTGCTCCTCTTCTTCTCTTCAATCTCCTGTTGAGTTTATAGGTGTTCAGAATGGTTTGATAACTATCTAGCTGAACTCCTCATACCTGATGATATTTCAATCTTTTTTTTTTAAGATTTTTATTTATATGACAGAGAGATACAGAGACAGCACTAGTAGAGTAGGAGGCAGAGGGAGAGGGAGAAGCAGGCTCTCTGCTGAGCAGGGAGCTTGATGCAGGACCTGAGCTGAAGGCAGCTGCTTAACCAACTGAGCCACCTAGGTGCCCCTATTTCAGTCTTTTATCATCTTATTTAGCCTGAAGACTCCTCAGGCTAAGAAATTTCTACTTGGCCTCCCAGGAATCATAACACTGAGGGAAGGGATGACCTTGTTAGAAGGTATATACCTAGTAATTTGAACTCCCAAATTAAAATTAATAAATTGACATTCTAATTTATATGTATTTATGTCATCTTACTTAATCTAAAGGCTTCTCAGTGAATCAGCCCTTCTCATTTCTAGTTCAGCTATTATTTTGTTCTCAGAAAATGCATTCCATTTAGCTAGGAACTAAAACACTCTTACAGTCAGATATTACTGGCCACATAATTTTAAAATAGTGGATATGTTTCTAAATCCTTACCTAAATACTTACATAATATTCCATTGTATCCCTCTTCCATTAGTCATTTAAAAATCCCCTACAACTAGAGATTTAAGTTGGTGTCAATCTTTCACTATTTTAATACAGAGCTGTTCTAAATATTTTCTGTTGGGGGTAGTTAATATTTTATCTTACTGATTTGAATATTTGATTTTTAGATACTAAGAGGCTTTTCCTGTTCCAAATGCTACAGGTAGTTTTCATGATTTTTCTCTTTGCCTTTTAGTGTAATTATGATATTTTTGAACAGGGGGTATTTTGAGAACTTTGTTGAAACAGCAACATATGAACAAATGAACATTCCATTTCCATCCTCTGCATCATCTCAATAGTCAGAGCAAATGAAATCTGATTCTGAGCTTTGGGGTCCTAACACCCCATAGGTGTCCTTATCTTCTAGCATTTTTATTTACTTGTGTTTTTAATTGAGTCCTTGGATGCTCTGATCTGTATCTCTACAACAGCAAAGAATAATAAATGAAACACATGAGAAAAAAGAAAAAACAAGTTTTAGTATTATTAAAAGAAAAAGGAGAATGCCAATTTAAGGAGACAGATAGGGAGAATCTCTAACAGATAGACAGATAAGCAGTGGCATATACAGAGATACAGATCATATTATATTTCTCCAGGTCATTCTCCAAGGTTTTTTGTTTTTTTTTTCTCCTTCATTCCTTAGCCTCTAGCATTCAAGTGTACTTGTTTTTCAGCTTCAAAGCACAGATCTCAAATGCTCATATTTGCTCACTTTGGATGACATCCAAGTACAAGTCTAACATTTCATTCTTCGATGAGAAAGCAACTTCATTATCCTCTGGTAATGAAAAAAATGTTTTAAACTAAGACTCCTTTACCATCAATATATTCATCAAACATTGAGATATTGTGGGATTTAAACTTAAGGTTTTTAGATTTTTACCTGTTGTACTTCTACTCTCCCCTAAATTTTTTATAGGTGTTTGTAATTATTTTTGCCATAACTATTAGTGTGTGATTGATATACAAGTAAACTTAGGAAATATTTTTAAATTGGTAGGTATTAAGGAGGGCACATATTGCATTAAGCACTGCGTGTGGTACATAAACAATCTTGGAACACTGAAAAAATTAAATTTAAATTTAAAAAATTTTTAAATGAAAACATAATATTATTAGCTAATTTATGTGATGCTAAGAAATATCTGGAGATAAATACAAATGGCTTTAAAATATGATGGCGATTTGGAGCAAAGTGAGAAAGATATTTTTATGTTACTTTGAAGTTAAAGGGGTATCAAAGTAAATAAAATCTTGATTTGACCATAATTCATACAACTTATTTGAAATGCATTATTTCACATTACTTTGTTAATGCTTTTTCCTCTTGAAAACAAAACACTGAATTGATCCTGAGAATCTATCCAAGAATTATATTGTAGAACATAGTTTAAAAGTAAATTTGATTTGAAAAAAGAATGAATTTCTCAGATGACTTAAGGGATGAAATGAAGTAATTTATTTACAAATCACTGACATCAAAATGTACTATGTAGATGTATTATCACCAAAAAAATTTGTTAGAAATTATATTCTGATAGAGAAAAAGGCCTCTTACTGGAAAAGTAAAAACAAAGTATGCGTTCATTGCAAGATAGAAAAATGGTTTACAGATGTTTTGAATGCTGTTCAATAGAAAACTTTGGGAATCATCCCATGATTAAAGATGTGTAAAGAAAAAAAAAAGTATTGGGATAAAATAAGTCATCTCCTGAGAACTGTTCCATTGCAATATTCAACTTCTCCTGACCGTATGCTGATTATATGATAAAGTTTTATAAGGAAGTATAAAACTAGCTGCTACTTCAAGTGGGGATGGGACAGGCCAGTAGCAAGTTGACCATTTAGATTACTTTATTTTAGGTAGCAGCACAAAATTATGACAAAAGATTTCCAAAGGATAAAAATCATAAATGTTTTAGGACCTTGACTGATGGACATTTTTCAGTATTTTGAGATATTTTAAAGTGGGTAGTTTATTTTTCCCTAAGTGAGAGCTATAACTTAAAGTTAAAATGACTGTAGTCTCAGGTATGAACTGAGTGGCAGTAGTATTAGGTCAAGGCATCTTGAAGAACTATTTCTTTTTTTGTGTGCTACCCCTAAAGAAAAGACAGTATACCCATTCTTGTCATAGTGACCCATTTTGTAAGTAGCTTAGCTTCACATATCCTACTATTCATGTATAATAATAGTATTACAATACCTCACTGACACATAAGCCATTCATCCACTGACTTCAATTATCTAGAAAACAGCAAGTATCAAAAAAGTGATGACCAAAAGTGAATAGCCAAAACAAATAGCATAGGGTTGGCTGGGTGGCTCAGAGGCCAAATTTTATGAGCTCTATGTTCATTGAAGAAACCTTTAGGTCTTTATCCTCTGTACTTAGCACTAACTTCAGATGTAATTTTAACTGCTTTGTTGATTTGCTTTCTAATCTATAGCAAATTGACAAAGGAAGAACTGATTACATATAGCCTGAGTATAAGAGTTGAGGCAGAACTAAATAGAGCACAGATTCAAGAAGTCAATAATAACAACAATAATAGTAATAATAGTAATAGTGATCTGTTGCCGTTTAGTATGCCACAATTGGCCCTTGTGTCTACCATGATATAGTTGAGAGAAAGGCTGAGTGTGGGGTGGGCACATTCCTATATGAGAGGTACACCATCCTTTATGGAGAAAGTTTCTGTAAACTTTTGCCACAAAACATTGCTGAAGATTTGCACTAATCTCTGCTCACCAAGAAAATTTCTTCTTAGCTTTCTAGGAGTCGTGACAACTTTGTTAGGATATATCCTAACAAAGGAATATATATATCTATATCTATATATATATATAGAATATCTATCTATATATATATATATATATATTCTTACCTAGTGTGTGTATGTGTATATATATATACATATATATATGTATATATATATATATATTCTTACCTAGTGTGTGTATGTGTATATATATACACATACATATTTACCTAGAAACTGGAATACCCACATTAAAATTAATAAAATGACTTTCTGATTTCTGTTTTGTATAATGTAAGCCCATTATGAGTCATATCATCTTTATTTTACTAATAAAAATCCATTCGTTATACCTGTAAGTTTAAAGAAATGAACTTTAGTTCCTAGTAAAATTACTAAGCCATGCCACTACCTGAGCCTCTGAGTACCAGTCTTCCCCTGTATTCTCCACATATTGATAACTTTTCTACTAGCAAAGTTTCAGTAGGAAGATTCTGATATAAAAGCTTTCACTATTATTTCCTTGAGGAACTCTCATTTTCTTTTTTTTTTTTTTTTTAAAGATTTTATTTATTTATTCAACAGAGAGAGATCACAAGTAGGCAGAGAGGAAGGCAGAGAGAGAGGAGGGAGCAGGCTCCCTGCTGAGCAGAGAGCCCGATGCGGGACTCGATCCCAGGACCCTGAGATCATGACCTGAGCCGAAGGCAGCGGCTTAACCCACTGAGCCACCCAGGCGCCCAGGAACTCTCATTTTCTTAAGGAAATCCTAAGAGTAACTCCCATTTGCATAAGGCAAAAACATTCTTAGTAAGTCACAGGTTGTGATGTTTTTACAAATGACCCAATTACTCCTCTTTTAGAATCTTTAAACGTTTACCATTAAAGACTTTCTGGTCACACATACAGACATTTTTTATAATTATGGGGAAAACTCAAAAAATGCTGCTAGAAGCAAAAATAATATTTATGGTTTGCAGCCAAAAAAAAAGTTATTTAGGAATTACACGTATTTTTGTGATTATAAACCAGCTTTTGTAAAGGTAAAATTCTGAGATAATATTGCAAGTACTCTGTGCAGAATAAAACTGTTAAGTCTTAAACCTTTATCTATAAGCAAAAACCACCCGAGGTGGCAGTTCTCACAATCTTCTAGCATCACAAATATTAGTTGACTCCCTTCCATGATTTCTCATCCAGAAGGCAGTTCTTGGAACCATGCAAAGTATATTAATAATCATGGTTCCTCCTTACACTAAGCACAATCATATTTAAAACCCACACCTGTAGAGAAGCCAAGGGTGGACTTGCTTGCTTTATTTCTGAGTGTACTTATGACAGCTGCATTTTTAAGGAGGGTCAGTCCACTTTATCAGACAAGACTTCAGGGTGAATTAAGGAGAAAAGGGGAGAACCTGTTGAGTAAGCTGTTTTTCCATTTCTTTCTAGTTGAGTATCCAAGTCATTCCACAAAGATGCGCTGGCACAGAGCCACAAATGATAAGAAATGAAGAGTAGGTATCCTACAAATGCAGACATGTGAGAAAGCATGGCCACCTGGACAAATACAGGAGAGAGGAGGTACCCGCCCTCATGAGAAAGTAAAAACTAATGAGAAAGAAAACCAAGTATGTTTCACTGCCTCTTCCAACAAACCTTCCCCACCAAAAATTTATCCTTCATCAGAAAATGATCTTACACATAGTAATCTGATTGGATCTTGTAGACAGTGCAGTAAACTTCAGATCTAAAAACAGAAAACCAATGACAGCTCTACAGAGAACATGGTAAAAAGGATGAAAATGCCATGTCACCGTCCCTTTGGGTTCTTATTAGTTCTGTTCTTTTTCAAGCCTCTGTTTGTTAGCATGAGAAAGTACAATACGACTTGCTTAGAACATTTTTCATGATTTATGAAGCATTTCTTGGCTCTCGACTCTATCCTTTACAGCTGGACACTTGACTTTCCTATGCATCACTTTTCTCATCTGTTAAATGGGTGTTGTAATGCATATCTTCCCAGATTGCAGGTGGTACAAGAGAGAATGCACATAAAGCACCCAACATAGTGCCTGCCATAGTAGGTTCTCAACAAAAGGAAGCTGTCACTGATAGCATTTTAGTAAGACTTCATCCACTGTGTCTGTTATCTAAACATTATATTCTGATTTAGAAGACATGTAATACATTACTAACTTTGCTTTTTGATGGTTTATCCACTTGTAAAATGAGGCTAGCAGGCCAAAAAACATATTTAAATCAAAGATAAAAATTACATTTGTAAACTGGAATCACTTGAGAGGAAGACATTCTGAATTGCATCCTCAGTACTTTAGTAGAAATAAAATGTTGCCTTGGGAGTAAAGTTTCTCCTCATTTATAGAATATAAAATATTCTTCTATAAAACTTAGTGTAGTCACAGAAGCTTTCCTTATTACTAAGAGATTGTTAAAATAATAAAAATCTGTGGCAGAGAAATAAACCATGAGACTCTGCATCCATGGCTTCATAGAAAGATCCCCTAAAGAAAACCTAAGAGAAAGTTCAGAAATCAAAGAGCAAAAGAAATAAATAGTTCAAAAATAGATTTGTATGTGCTTCCTCTTCATTTGCTTCACTGTTTTGTATGTAATAACTCAATGATTAGAGAAATTTATTCAGAAATATCTATTTTTTTTGCATCTATGTGTTGCCAGATTGGACATCTGCATAAATATTCTTCTGTGAGTAGTTAGTTGAAACTGATGGTAATAATAATGAAAAGAAACTCAGTAACAAAATTATATTATAGTCAGGATTCTCATGATGTCAAATAGATTGTCTTCTATATTTATGACTCATAAAAGTATTTGAACCCTTCAAAATATACCCGGTATTTTAGTTTTGTAAAATCCATTTCAAAATACATTCAGAATTCTTTCTAAAAATTAATTTTAAAATATGAAGAAATAAAATTGATATATTAAAAGTTTTGGGAACTTGAAAATCAGAAAACAAAGTCTGTGTTTCACGCTATTTAAATGAAATTTAGAGACAACTAAAGGGAATTTTCCACCTTATCTAGCTTAAATGAGAGGACAAAAGGGTGGATAGTCCAAACTACAAGCAGTGACCTATAAGATTAAAAAGAAGTCTCTTTGTTGCAATTTTATCATCACTTGTAAGTGATAAAGTGCCAAAAGACAGGCTTGTGGCAGTAGCAATACATTTTCTTTGAGGCAGTAAAGTCATCAACAAGGTATCTGTATATGTGCAGCCCTGCTTGAATATGAAAGCAATTTTCCAAAGCCCTGTAGCTTAATCCTATTGTTTTCGTCAAGAACGAATATTCTAGATCACATTTTCAGTGACTGATTGTAATAGACAGAGCTTGAAAAATGGATGAGAAAGCTCCCCAAATGATTACTGGACAAGGATCCAATACCATCAGCAGCAATATTTGCATTTATCTAAAAGAGATTAAATGCTAACCAAACTGGTATACATTTGTCTGTATAGCATCCTTGCATGCTTTTTCTATTAAAGTGAGGATAGGGCAAGATTGGAATAGAACCAAAAAGAAGAAAATTTAAATTAAATAAATCTAACTAAAAGTTTAAGGGAATGTTATTTAGTCATACAAAAATTAATACACATATTAGACTAAAACATTGAATTTTTAAGAAATATTTAAAAATAAAATATAAATATAAAAATGCTACTCAAAATATAAATGCCATTTAATCATATCACTTCCAGCAAGTTCATTTTAGGCTAAATTTTTAGGTCTAAGGTAAATCCAAAGTTGAAAAATATTAGCATGTCATCCTTGAGTGTGTCATCCAGTTATGACCAAAGGCAATTTTAATTATTTAGATTCTCAATAGCTTTAATAGATAATTTTAAGGCCAATAATTACTTGTGTAAGAATGTTGCTTTTATGTATGAAGAAATAAGGTTGTCAAAAACTAATTTCTCTCTCTGTTCTTTCATTATTACTGATTGTGATTGGGTAAGTTCATGCTTTGGAGGTTTTCTTATCTTTGGAAGGGCCTTTTTTGCTGGTTGCATCACAAGAGGTGTATATAAATTATAATCTCAAATCAGAACTTGATGATACTCATTTTATGACACACATAAGTGTGAGTACTTATGTACGAAAGCGACAAGGGTACTTGAGTAGTTGTTTTTGAGACACACACGGGATGGCAAATGACAGGGAATTTAAAGAAGATTGCAGAACATGGGAAAACGAATAGAGGGATATAGATAACCTGACAACTTTAATTCAAATACTTTGGAATATACTAGGGAGAAAATACTGGTATAGAATTCTCAGAAAATTTTTCAATTACTTGTGTTTTTAAACATATTATAAGAAAAATCTTGCTTCACTTCTTAATTTTGAAGATGTTTCTAATATCAAATATTTTGTTTTATTAATTAGCATAGTAAGTGGGACAGTTCCATTATTCGTTTGCTCTGTGATGATTTAAAGTATGGTAGAAGTTCATTCTACACTTTAGATATCATTGTAAAATTTCTAAAAATACAGAGGAAAAAGGTACAGTAGATTGGGCTTAATGTGGTTAAAGCGGGAATATCTTTAGCAAATAGATTATGTCATAAACTCCCAGTATAATCTTGCCTTTTTGAGATTTGCTTTCTAATTTTTAAAAACAGCATTGTGGATAGGTTCTTGTTCATTGGGTATTCCTATCTTTCAAGATTTCACTTAGCTAGAAAAAACATGCTATGGAGAGTTAAGCAACTTGATCTTTGAAAGTTCTTGCTTACGTAAGTAATAAGCCATAATGATGAAACTAAAACAATAGTCATGTTTCTTCAAGACACTATATGAAAAAATCGTGAAATCTCTAGCCCCAAAAATCCTCTAAGAAATTAAGCAGTAGTCTGGCTAGAATGATTTAGCAAAAAGTAGTTCTAGAAAGAAAAGTGTAGAGCAGAGGAACCTATAAGTACTCTCTTATATTCAACTCTATGAGTTTATCCTTCATACAACAGAATTTAGATACCTTTTGGGGGGCTGAGTAGAAATATATCTAAATTCTCCATTATTTAAAAAAAAATCATTCTCCATTATTTCCCCTGTCCTATGTTGAATCTTCATTCCACTTTAATTCTATTAAGAGAAATACACATTGAAATGTACTGCAAAAAGTTGAAAAGAAGCCTATACATCATCTGTTTATCCTTTTCGTTTTATAGAAAAAAGAACTGAGGTAGATAGAAATCAAGTGATTTGTTTAAGACCACACAGAATCCCAATTTCTCTCTGCTTAATACATGAATCTTTCATATTTGGGAAAGACAGCGATTCTGAATTGGTCTATGACAAAACTACATATAATAGTTGAGGCCATATCTATAAAAATATTCTTGTTTTATGGCACATATGTTCCTTTACATTATGGCTTTTTTTTATCTCTCCATTCTCATTTTTCTCACCTCATGAATAAGGTCAAATATCCCATTTTGTTCTAAATAGATAATCCCAAAGGATTTGTTTCTCTGAAACCATAATTTACACCACATTCTAGAAGGTAATTGTGTCCCTGGAAGTAAATGAATGCTATTCCTGGTGCAGAAAATGAGTTTAACCTTTACCCTGGGATATGGAAGGGTTTACTTCTCTCTGGTTTAAAAGTTTAATATAGAACTTGCTAGTCTGTATGTATTTTAGTTAATTAAAAACCAAATATGATTTTAAAAATTAACATATAGTGTATTTTTTTGCCCCAGGAGTACAGGTCTGTGAATCATCAGGCTTATACATGGCTCATATATTCATAGCACTCACCATAGCAAATACCCTCCCCAATGTCCATAAGCCAGCCACCCTATCCCTACCCTTCCACACCCCAGCAACTCTCAGTTTGTTTCCTGAGATTAAGAGTCTCTTATGGTTTATCTCCCTCCTGATCCCATTTTGTTTCATTTTAAGTAATCTGAGTTTGATTTAACATATTAGCTCTTAGAGTTTAAGAAATAGTGTAAAAAGATAAGCTAGGTCAATTGTAAGGTAACACATCATGTCAACAAATCTGTATTTTTTTTTATTTACCAGTTGGTAGAAAATATGATTTCAAAAAATTAGATGATTAGTATATAAGCAAATTTCCCAGAATTCTACAACCCAAAATATTTTATTTAGTACTGTTAATAAACCCAGAGTTGTAAAGAGGCGGAGACTTTCTGCATAACATTATGCCCTACATTTGAGTTTAAATGCTTAACAGGAAAGCCATATGATAAATATACGCTGCTAATCTCTTTACATGAAAGATATTTTCAGAGAAAACACCATTTCTATTAAAAAGATCAGATTGATGGTGTGATGAAATGGGTCAATATAAAATAATTCTGAAGGAAAAGCATTTCTGGAATGCCAATGTAAGAATCTCAGAAAATCTGCTTCTTCATAAAATGAATGAGAACCCTGGGGAAAACAGTCAAAATCAGCTTTTTTATCACTCTAAAAATTAACTAAAGTCTTTCAATTTTCCAAGGAGCATTTATTTAAAACAAAACAAAACTGAAGCTCAGTAAGGACACTGAATTTTGTGGCATTTTAACTTCTCTTTTCCAGCTCCTCCTCCACAGATCCAAAATCACACTAAAGATCAGCAACCTTGCAAATATGCTGAGAATACATGCAGCCCAGAGCCACTGAAGGAAACTAAACTAGAGTCTTCCCCAAAAAGCTCTACTTCCACATAATTGACACTACTTTACTTGTCTGGAAGGTCCCTAGAAAGGAACAACCATTTACAGAGCTTGTCTCTATGTGCTCTGAATCAGAGGTCACTCAGTGAAGAAAGTCCTATCCTAAATTGTTAGTCCAAAACAACGGCAAAGTTTAACATTCCATGTAGCTATCTGAGCTGATGATACCTGTTGGGACAAGATTCTGGCTAAAAACCTTATTAAGAGAGAATACAGATAATAAGATATACAGATGGTGCATGCTTTTTTTTTTTTTTTTTTG
>NC_081562.1:133423742-133442465 GCF_022355385.1 Mustela nigripes
GGTCTATCTTCCCGTGGCTTTGGATTCACTTCTCCGCCGGTCCTACCTTTCAGAAAGTGGTTGTTTTTCTGTTTCCAGAATTGCTGTTCTTCTTCTCTTCGATCTGCCGATGGATTTTCAGGTGTTTGCAATCTTTAGATAAGCTATCTAGCTGATCTCCGGCTAGCTGAAGCAGTCTCAGCTTGCTACTTCTCCGCCATCTTGACTCCTCCCCCACAGATGGTGCATGCTTTAACACATTCTTTAAGATTTAGAGGACTATAAGCATGTGCAGGAAACACATAAGAAAGCCTAAGCTCTCAGCTCTGGTTGACCTTGATAGTCTGTGCAAACTTTAGGTGAAGGCTAAGGCAGAGCTGTAAAGTGCCTGTATTCTCAGGGATTGCCATGAAATACGCACAAATCCCCTCATCAAAAGATTGAAGACTTATTTAGTTCAAGAAACTTACACAAACTTTTGTCTAGTCATTACCATGAACCTAACTAAGCGATACTACAATAGCTGCACACATCACAAAATTAGTCCAGGAAAATGACTAAACAGTAACAACAACAAAAGCTCTAGAGAAAAAGTAAACCTGGTTTCTTGGTGTTTATATTATGTCCATAATTCAACAAACTTTAGCAAACATGCACAGAAACAACAACAACAATAACAACAAAACACAAAACTAGACAGGAAGAAAAAAACAGTGAATAGAAACTTTGCCTGAAGAAATTCAGATATTGGGCTTATTAAGAAAAAGACATTAGGGTGCCTGGGTGGCTCAGTGGGTTACGCCACTGCCTTCGGCTCAGTTCATGATCTCAGGGTCCTGGGATTGAGTCCCACATCGGGCTCTCTGCTCAGCAGGGAGCCTGCTTCCTCCTGTCTCTCTCTCTGCCTGCCTCTCTGCCTACTTGTGATCTCACTCTGTCAAATAAATAAATAAAATCTTTAAAAAAAAAGAAAAGAAAAGAAAAAGACATTAAATCTTATTAAAACAAAAATATTAAATCTAAAGCTGGGGGACGCCTGGGTGGCTCAGTTGGTTAAGCAGCTGCCTTCAGCTCAGGTCATGATCCCAGCGTCCTGGGATCGAGTCCCACATCGGGCTCCTTGCTCCGCAGGGAGCCTGCTTCTCCCTCTGACTCTGCCTTCCACTCTGTCTGCCTGTGCTCGATCTCGCTCGCTTTCTCTCTGACAAATAAATAAATAAAATCTTTAAAAAAAAAAGATTTAAATCTAAAGCTGGTATAAATATTATCACAGAACTAAATAAACAATATCTAAATATTTAAAGTATGAAGACAATGTTTCATTAGAGAATATCAATTAAGAGATAGAATTTATACTGATAAATAAATAAAGGAAGGAAGGAAGGAAAAATGAATGAATTCTGGAGTTAAAAAGTATAATCACTAAAGCAAAACATTTACTAGAAAGACTCATCACCAAATTCGAGCTGAAAGAAGAAAGAGTTGGCAAACTCAAAGATAAGTCAACTAAGTCTCTAAGGTGCAAGGAAAAGAAAACAGAAAACAAGAACACAGCCTCAGAGACATGTGGGATGCTATCAAGTGTACCAACATGCCGATTATGCAAATCCCAGAAGGACAGCAGGGAGAGAAATGAGCATGAAGGTGATTTGACAAAATCATTACTGAGAACTTCTCAAACTTGATAAAAACATTAGCTTACATAGGAAGTTCAAGAAACTCAACCTTAGAGATCCATGCCTACACACATCATGGCCAGATGGTTGAGAGCCCAAGATAGAGAGAAAATCTTGAGAGAATCCGGGGGAAAAAAAGGCCATTATCAATAAGACTGACAACTCAAATTTCATCAGAAACAAGGAGAACAGAGAGCGGTGGACTGACATAGAGTTCTAAAAGAAGTAACTGTAACCAAGAATGCCATGTCCAGAAAAACTATCCTTTAAAAATGGAGAAATTAAGTCATTTTCAAATATACAAAAACTGAGAGAATTTGTCATTATCATATTAGAAATACTAAAGTGAGTCCTTTGAATGAGTTGAAAAGATACTAGAGAGCAATGTAAATTTATACAGAGAAATGAAAATCACCAGTAAAGGAATTACATAAGTAAATATAAAACAGTATAAACATATTTTTGCTTGTAACTCTTTTCTGTCTGGTTTAAGAAACAACTGCATAAAACTATTTATAAAACTAGGTTGATGGGCTCATAATATACAGAGATACAAATTGCATAAAATAATAGCATAAAAGATGTGGGGAAGAGACAAAGCTATATTACAGCAAAGTTTTCCAACCTTTTGAAGTTAAACTAGTATTAATAAAAACGAGATTGCTTTAAATTGAAATGTTAATTTCAGTCCTCAGGAAAAACACTTAAGAAAACAACTCAAAAATATAATCAAAGAAATAATTTGAAAATCAAAATGGCTTTCCAGAAAACATTTAATACAAAAGAAAGCAATAATGGAAAAAAGGAAAAAAGACACAAGACATGTAGAAAACAATTAGAAAACTGACAGACGTAAATTCTCCTTTATCAGTCATTATATTAAATGTATATAGTTTAGCTAGCCTAATTAAAAGGTAGAGATTAGAAGGATTGATAAAAGTATATGCTATCTACAAGAAACAGTTTACTTTTTATTTTTTTAAGAAAGTAATGTGACTTTTTTAACTTGATTTTATTTTCTCAGTGTTCCAAGATTCATTGTTTATGCATCACACCCTGTCCTCCATGCAATATGTGGCCTCCTTAATACCCACCACCAGGCTCATCAAATCCCCTACCACCCTAAAGAAACCATTTAGATTCAAAGACATAAATAGGTTAAAAGTGAAAGGATGAAGTGTGTGTGTGTGTGTGTGTGTGTGTGTGTGTGTGCTTATATATAGAGGGGATTATATTGGTATTTAGTATTGGTTACTGTTTGCAATAAACCAAAAAAGAATTAGAGTAACTATATTAATATCACACAAAATAGATTTTAAGACAAATTATCACTAGAGACAGAAAAGGCTATGTATATTGAAAAAAATTAATTCATTAGGAAGACATAACAATTATAAATATATATATGCACCTAACCACAGAGCCCCAGAATATGTGAATCAAAGGGTGATGTAATTGAATAGGAAAATAGATAATTCAACAACAATACTTGGACACTTCAATGCCCCCACTTTATTAATAAATAAGGCAACTAAGCAGAAGATCAACAAAAAAGAAAATTGAACAGCACCATATACCAGCTAGATCTCACAAACATCTCTACCCAATAGCAGAATAGACATTTTCTCAAGTGTCCATAGAACTTTCTCTAGAACTGACCATGTTAAGCCTTAAAACAAGCCTTTAAAAAACAGAAATAATACAATATATATTATATAACAACAATGGGATGAAATTAGAAATCAGTAACATTGGGAAGTTCACAAATAAGTGGAACTTAGTGTACTCTTTAGTCACTGATGAATCAAAGAAATCAATATAAAAATTTAAAAATACCTTTAAATAATTTAAAATTAATACATAGCATACCAAAACCTATGGTTGTAGTTAAAACAATGCTTAGAGAGAAACTGCTAGCTGTGAATGCCATATTTTTTAAAGACTCAAATGTGACCTAATCTTGTGCCTTTAAACGTTAGAAAAATAAGGGGCGCCTGGGTAGTTCAGTGGGATAAAGCCTCGGCCTTCAGTTCAGGTCATGATCCCAGAGTCCTGGGATGGAGCCCAGCATTGGGGCATTGGGCTCTCTGCTCAACAGGGAGCCTGCTGCCCACCACCCCGGCCCCCCACCCCCGCCTGCCACTCTGCCTACTTGTGATCTCTGTCAAAAAAATAAATAAAATCTTAAAAAAAAAAAAACTAGAAAAATAAGAGCAAACTAAGTCCAAAGGAAGTAGAATAAATGAAATTATAAAAATTAGAACAGAAATAGATGAAATAGAGAAAAAAACACAGTAGAGAAAAAGGATGAAACTAAAACTGGTTTGTTGAAGAGATCAATAAAAATTACACATTTCAGTTGACCTTATAGAAATGCAAAAGATTATAAATTAAGAGCCTTATGTAAATAAATAATTTAGATGAAATGGACTAATTTCTAGGAAGACACAATATATTAAAGCTGGCTCAAAAAGAAATAGAAAATTTGTATAGACCTATAACAAGTAAAGAGATTTAATTAATAGTTTAAAAACTTTCTAACAAAAAAAACAAAACAAAACCTCAAGCCCAGAAGGCTTACTAGTGAATCCTACAAAATATATAGCCAACATTAATTTTTCAAACTCTTTCAAAATATAAAAGAATAGGGGATACTTCCCAACTAATTTCATAAAGCCAGTATTACTTTGACACTGAACCAGACAAAAACATCACAAGAAAACAAACCAATGCCTCGTATGAATACAGATGAAAAATTCCTTGAGAAAATAGTAACAAACTGAATTCAGCATCATATAACAAGGATTATCCACCATACCAAGTGGGATTTATCCCTGGAATATATGGTTGGTTTTGTGTCAAAAATTCAATTAAGTTACTACACTATACTAATAGCATAAAGGACTCAAAAAATTATCTCAAAGAATACAAAAATAGAAATAGAAAAATAAAACCATTTCATGAAAACTGCCAACAAACTAGGAAACAGGCATTGATTTAAAAAAACAAGAAACTAAAATCACACTTAATAGTGAAGGACTGAATATTTCTCCCCTAACATCAGAAACAGCACGCCTAATCTTACTATATCAAGTCAACATTATAATGCAGGTTTTATTCATGGAAATTGGGCAAGAAAAAGAAAAAAATACCCACAAGGAAATAAAGTAAAATTATATGTATTCACAAATGACATGATCTTATATATAGAAAATCCTAAGGAATCACAGAAAAGTTGCTAGAACTAAAAACAATGAGTTTAACAAGTTTTCAGCATACAAGATTAATTTGCTATACAGGCAACTAATAATACAAAAATGAATAAAGGAATCAATTCTATCTATAGTAGAATAAAAAATAATAAAATACTTATGAATAAATTTATCAAAAGAATTATAAGACTTATGTACTAAAAACTGTAAAACAATGAAAAATTAAAGGCTTAAATGGATGAAAAGAAATCCCATGTTCATGGATAGCAAGACAACTTCCTTAGGATGGCAATATTCTCCACATGGATCTACAGATTCAATACATTTCTTATCAAAATCCTAGTTGCTTCTTTTAAAGAAATTGACAAAGTTATCCTAAAATTCATTTGAAAATGCAAGAGGTCTAGGAGTCAAAACATTTTTGAAAAAGAAAACATTTTTGAAAAAGTCAAAACATTTTTGAAAAAAAAAAGGAGAAATTATATTTCCTGATTTCAGAACCTACCACAAATCTACAGAAATCAAGACAATAAGGTACTGGCATGAGGATACTCATGTAGTTCAGTAGAGAATTAAACCTGAGAATTAAAGAGTTCAGAATTAAACTCTTAAATTTATGGTCAATTGGTTTTCAAAAAAGTGTTTTAAGATAAATCAGTGGGGAGGGTAGACTTCAGTAAATGGTATTGGGACAATTGGATTATCACATGCAAAAGAATGGAGCTGGATCTTGCTTTATATCATACACAAAAATTAACTCAAAATTGATAAACTTTCATGAACTGGGGTTAAGCAGTGATCTCTTAGATACGACACAAAAAAATGAGGAAGAAAAGGAAAATAGATAAATTGTACAATGTCAACATTTAAAGATTTTATGCTTCAAAAGACACTATCAAGAAACAAAAACAACTCACAAAATAAGACAAAATATATCTGCAAATCATCTATTCAATAAGGAATTTATTTTATAACTGGAAATTTTTATTTTTTGGCCATCTTAACCCATGTTGCCCACCTCTCATCCCCTGCCTTTGACAACTACCCATCAGTTATCTGTGTCTAGCTCAGTTTTGGGGTTTTTGTTGTTGCTGCTGTTACTGGTTTTAGATTCCACATGTAAGTGAGATTAAGTGGTATTTGTTTTACTCTGACTTATTTCACTTAGCATAATGCCCTTAAGGTTCATCCATGTTGCCACAAATAGCAAGATTTCCTTTTTTATGACTGAATAATATTCCATCATGTATATAGACCACAACTTCTTTATTCATGCATTCATGAATGGACACTTAAGCTGTTTCTGTATCTTAACTATGGTAAATAATACTGAAGTAAACATGGGATGCATGTATCTTTTTAGGTTACTCTTTTCGTTTTCTTCAGATAGATGCTCAGAAGTAGTGTTGCTGGATCATATTTTAATTTGTTGAGGTACCTCCATACTGTTTGCCATAGTAGCTGCACCAGTGTTCATTCCCATTAGCAGTACAAATATGTTCTCTTTTCTCCACATCCCCAACAACACTTGTTATTTCTTTCTTGTCTTTTTGATACTTGATTCTGACAGGTACTGTGGTTTTGATTTGTATTTCCCTGATGATGAGTGATGTTGAGCATCTTTGCATGTGTCTTTTGGCCATCAATATGTCTTCTTTGGAAAACTGTCTATTCAGATCCTCTTTCTATCTTTTAATTAGGTTTTTATTTTTTTTTTTTTTGCTAATGAGTTATATGGGGTATTTATACATTTTGGATATTAACCCCTTATCAGATACACAATTTTGCAAATATTTTTTCCCATTCGGTAGGTTGCCTTCTCATTTTGTTGATCATTTTCTCCACTGTGCAGAAGCTTTTAATTTGATGTAATCCCATTTGTTTATTTTTGCTTTAGGTGTCTATGCTTTTGGTGTCAAATCTAATCATACTAAGACCAATATAAAAGAGCATATCACCTACATTTTCTTCTAAGAGTTTTATGGTTTCAGATCAATATTAAAGTCTTTGATCCATCTCAAATTAATTCTTGATATAGTGTAACTGAACCAAAATAGTAACCCATTTTCATTCTTTTGCATGTAGCTGTCCAGTTTTCCCACACCATTTACTGAAGAGGTTATCCTTTCTCCATGGTATATCCTTTCTCCATGCTATATTCTTGGGTTTTTATCTAAATTAAATTATCATAAATTAATTGACTATATATGCATGGATTTTTTTCTGAGCTCTCTGTTTTGTTCCATTGATATATGTGCCTACCTTTCTGCTAATACCACACTATTGTGATAACTAAAGCTTTGTAATATAGTTTGAAATCAGGGACCATGATGTCTCTAGTTTTATTCTTCATGTTTAAAATTGCTTTGACTATTCAGGTGGTTTGTGATTTCGTACAAATTTTAGGACTTCTCTATTTCTCTAAAAAATGTCATTGGAATTTCCATAAACATTGCGTTGATTCTGTAGATTGTTTTGTATACTATGGATGTTTTAACAATATCAGTTCTTTCAATGTATGACTATGAAATATCTTTCTATATATTTGTGTCTTTAATTTCTTTCATTAATATTATATTTTTCAGTTTACAAGTCTTTCACCTCCCTGGCTAAATTTATTCCTAAGTTTCTTATTCTTTTTGATAAAACTGATAAAACATTTATATCCAGCGTATGAAAAGAACTGATAAAACTCAATAATAAGAAGAGGGATAATCTAACTAAAATTTGGGCAAAAGATGGGGTGTCTGGGTGGCTCAGTGGGTTAAAGTCTCTGCCTTCGGCTCAGGTCATGATCCCGGGGTCCTGGGATTGAGCCCCGCATCAAGCTCTCTGCTCAGCAGGAGGCCTGCTGCACCCCCTGCCCCGCTCTCTCTGCCTGCCTCTCTGCCCACTTGTGATCTCTGTCTGTCAAATAAAAAAATAAAATCTTTAAAAAAAAATTGGGCAAAAAAGGATTGGGTAAAAATGGAAAAAGAAATTGGGAAAAGGATTTGAGTAGACTTTATTCTGAAAAAGGCATACTGATGGAAAATAAGCATATGAAAAGATGTTAAAGATCTTCTTAATTAAGTAATAAAAATCACAACAACAATGAGCCTTCACACTCATCAGGATGGCTATGATCAAAAAGAAATAATAATGCATGTTAGCCAGTTTGTCGAGAAATTGCAATCTTCATAATTTCCTGGTAAAACTGTAAAATGTTCCAGCCACTTTGGAAAATGGTTTGGCAGTTTCTTAAAATGTTAAATGCTGAGCTGCAGTTTAACCCAGGATTTTACTTTCAGGTGTATATCCAAGAGAAATAAAATTATAATACACCCACACAAAAACTTGTACACGAGTGTATATAGCAGCATCATTATTAATAACCAAAGGTGAGGCAACCTAAATCAACTGAAATATGTGATATTTGTGGAATAGTCATACCATGAAATGTATCTTAGTAAAATGGAATGAGGTAGTAGGTACATGCTACAATATGCATGAACTCTGAAAACAATATTCTAATTGATCACAACTAGTCACAAAAGACCATACACTTAGAATTCTGTTTATTTGAAATGCATAGAAAAGGCAAATCCTTAAAGATAGGAAGTAATTTAGTGGTGGCCAAGGAGAAGGGAGAAAAGGGAGTGATTGCTAAAGGCTATGGAGTTTCTTTTAGGAGTAATAAAAATGTTCTAAAATAAGACAGTGTTGATAGTTGTACACCTATGCAAATGAACTAAAAACACTGAACTGTACACTTTTAAATGGGTATTTTTATGGCACACGTATTCTATTTCAATTAAGTTGATATTAAAAAAGATTTTTAAAAAATCCATGTCCTATCTAAAACCTAAACATAAATAAAACAAAAAAAAAAGAAATGAGAAATTTATAGATTTAATAAAAGGCATGATCATCCCAAAAATTATATAGTAAAAATATAACATAATACAGCATAAAATAGCATAATATCAAATAAATAGAATAAAATTATAATATGAGAATACTAAACTAGAGTATGATATGATATGACACTGTGATGGTTGTTGAAAATGTAGCTAGGTAGAAATCACACCAGCTGATGTGGAAATTGATCTCTAACCAGAGAAGTGAGACAGTTGTTTTATCTGTCTTCTGCCTCACTCTAATTATTTTCCTTGGTGTTATCATGGGATGAACTTATCCAGAACTATTAATCATTCTTTGGTGAAAGCCAGGTCTTAAGAAGTAAATCACAATGGACTCAAAGCATAGGCCTTGAACTATCTATCCTCCAGTGTGGGACATGACTTCAAAATCAGTCAGCAAGCACTTCATTTTTTAATAGCATGTGACAGTAAAATTAGAGTCTACTTAAAATACCTGTTTTTCATTTCTGTGACTTATTCATTTCATAGCTGGAACCCTATCTCTCTTAGCTCCCTCTATCCATTTCACCATCACCTCTAGCAACTACCAGTTCTCTGTATTTATGAGTCTATTTCTGTTTGTTTGTTCATTTTAAAATACATTTTTACATTTAATTTCTTTATACATATACAAATATACATACACATAATTTAGAATACCTAATACTTATGCATCTATTCCATATATATAATTTTATGTAAGTGTGCAATCATGAGTGTACACATGCTTATTTCAAGTATAATTCCTTATTTTTCTTTTCTGCAAGGTTCTTCCTTCCCATATGCTTTCCTCCTCACTGACATCAAATACCATCCCCCAAATAATCCATATTAAAATCTCAATATTATTCACATTTTCTCTGTGTTACTGTAATCCTATATGGTTATGCATAGTCACACACTAGGGATTACCTTGGTTTTTAAAAATGAAGTCATGGTGCACTGCTTTTCTACATCTTGATTTTCATTCTAAAATACCTTGTGAAAATTCTTCCAAGTTGTCTGATACAGCTTTAATTCATTCCTTTAAAGCTGCATAATAACAGTTGCGTATATTCCATGACTGTGTTGTGACATATTCAGCCATTACCTCACCACTTGTGGACATTCATTTTGTTTTCACCTTTTTACTATTATGAAAGAAACTATAATAAACAACATCTATTTTTAGAAGTATATGTCTTATGTATGTTTTTGTTTTTAAGCATAAATTCCCAGAATAAGATGAAATATCTCTCTCTCTCTCTCTCTCTCTATATATATATATATACACATATCACACACATATATATGCCATCAGATATATAAATACACTAAATACACTTATATGTATAATTTAATTTCACATATAAAAGCCAATGGAAGTTTCCAGAAAGACTAATACCTTATATATCTACCTCAATATATAGAGGTATATTTTTCCACATCCTTGTTGATAACAGGGATTGTGGTTCTTTTTTCATTTTTGCTATATATTTGTCATCTATTAAATTTGTTAATCTGCCCATTTCAAATTTAAAAAGAAGTTACCAGACTGCTTAACCAAATAGGGAATAGATTAGTTCATAGGATTATATAACATTATCAGACAATTTTTTCATTTTACGTCTCTCAGCATTACCTCCTTCTTCTTGACTTCATTCTCAGATTGGCTCTCCCATTCTGGACAACAGATAGAGCTACTTTCTTCTAGCCTGAGAGACAAAAGGAAAGGAACAATCTGATTTTAGCATTACCATCAATAGTTTTGACATACATTTCCACCAAATCAACTGAAAATGTCTTTGAACGTATCACTGGGTGGGTGAAGAAATGTTGTGCCACGTTTGGCTTAGATCTGAGTCACATGCTCTACCCTAGGACTAGGATAGAGCCTCAACCAGATTTTATGAGATGGGGAAGGAGCAATCCCTCCAAAAATATCATGATTGCTGCCAAAAGAAGAGACAATAGCAACACAAATTTCCACTACAACTATCTTAATATCTGAAGTATGATTGCATCTTATTCATATCACAACTGTTACAAAAGGATATGTTCATCATAAGTAAGTTATGGCTCACACCTTTACAAAGCTTTAAATGTTAAAATTTCAAGTTTAACCTTTTGTTGAAAATTTTACTAAAGTATACTATTTCTTAAATGATAATCATATTGTCTCATATGTTCTTATTACTTCAGAGTAATCATTAGGAGTTTCTGTTACTATAATGTTCTATAGTCCAAAATAATTAGGGTCCTTGAAAAATACAGGGCTATTGGCTTGTAGTGATCTTTTCTTAATTAGTCTTACTTATGTCTTTCTTTATTTCCCCTTTTTCATGATATTATGTGGCTTTTTCTAGCTTTTTCCATTTTACCTCTCCCAACCTTGAAACCTGCCCTTTATAATACTCAAGTTGTGTGGGGCACCTGGGTGGCTCAGTGGGTTAAAGCCTCTGCTTTTGGCTCAGGTCATGGTCCCAGGGTCCTGGGATGGAGCCCCGCGTTGGGCTCTCTGCTCAGCAGGGGGCCTGCTTCCTCCTCTCTCTCTGCCTGCCTCTCTGCCTACTTGTGATCTGTCAAATAAATAAAATCTTAAAAAAATAATAATAATAATACTCAAGTTGTGTGAGAAATAAGAGATAATGTTCTCTGGATGAAAACCAAAGGTATTCCTCCATACCAAAGTATATTAGCTTCAGAACAAAGGCCCTGGGTCATGTCAAGTCTGTCTTGATCACAATCGTATATGAACAACTAGAAACTCACTTATTCATTGAATGAATAAAATTATTTAATGTACTCAGAGGTCTCTCACTCACTTTCTGGCCTTTAGCTGAATTGAAGATAATTGAGGTTATCAAATAAGTAACTCAGAATAAGCGAGGTTTTAGTGTGTGTGCATATGTGTGTATACACATATACATATAATATATTGTGTATTATAAATATGCAGATATAATAGGAGCACCAGGTCCATAATCTATGTTCAAAACGTGGCTTCTGCACTTATTAGCTGGATGATCTGGAGGAATATACTAAACCTCTCTGTGTCTTAAGGCCTCTTTTAAAATCGCAATAATAATGGTATCTTCGCAGGAGAGTTGTTGAGAAATTTGACATCATTATTGTGAAACTCAACAAAGTGTCCCCTATGTAATATGTTCAATTAGTAATAATTAGTATTATTTGTTCACTTTTTCTTTCCCACTAGATTATGAGCACTGACATTCCCAAAATCTAGCATAGTACCTTGTTCATGCTAGGTTACACAAACATAGTAAATAAATTACTATAAACTATAAAGTACTTTTCTTCTGTTCATAGATATGTACATGCAAATTTTCACTGTCTCAGACAGAAACTGCTAGACTTAAATATTGCTGGAATAGGAATCAGAAGGTATAAAATCAAATGAAATTGTATATGCCTGGATTTATAACAAAGCCATCATAATTCCTAAAAATTGTGCTGAGAAATCCCTGAAATAGAATTATGCTTTCCTGTTTCCTTTTAGTAGGCTACTCATTTTCCTGGTCAAAAATTCTTCTTCCAGCAGTATTTTTGCATAGAAACACCATAACTTTTAAAAAGATTGGGCAATTAAGAGGGAAAAGGATGTTTCACAGTTTGAATAAAGAAATAGTGGAGTTTTTCTTTTTAGAGTTATTCAGATTCTGATTTGAGTACTGTTCAGATTTTAAATAACATTGCCTCAAGTTACCTGGGGACTCCTCACAGAACACACTGACCCTGTGATGTCTTTGGGATCTTCAGTACATTTTATATACGCTTTCATCCCCCATAGTTACACTTCCCCCAGCCTTCAAAAGTATCAGGCTTTATTTTAAAAATCAAACAAAAAGAAAATCAAGATTATACAAAGATGTTAAGAACCAAGGCTTTGCGTTCAACTTTCAATCCTCTTATTAATATCCATGTCATGACTCTTGTTGAGAAAAAGGTTTAGTGTCACTGTCCTCAATCAGTGTTCTTTCATTCACTTTCATTAGGAGCCATGTTTTCCTGACAAAGGATAACAAATGGACACTGTTGGTCCCTAATGTGCTTTTGACTACAGATCCTGCACCATTTCTCTGGGAAGCAATTGCAATTATTTGTCATTTTAATATAACTTGGCAAGGAGGTCCAAAAAACATGGCTATTATTCATCAATATGTATATTTTGTACTTATATTAATATTAGAATATCATTATTACTCATCTCACATTGTATGAGCAAGATAAAATTACACCATGTAAAAAATGCATGAAATTCTCTTAGGCTGCACTCATATAGGAAAAGTAAAGGTAATTTAAGAGCTTGTACCATTTATATGCTAAATGCTACCATTTATTATTGTTAGTGGAGAAATGCTTTTACCTTTGCACTAATGGATAATATATCAACATGTTTCCACTGTTAATTGGAAATAATATCTCTAATACTAAAACCCAAATCTTTTAAAGTATATTTATCCATCCTTTTACATTCCTTAATGTTCTAGTGTCTAATTTTTCTATCACATTAGATAATGTAAATGTAATTTTTCTACTAGACTATAATTCTTGAATTCTTTAGTTCTGAGTTCTTTCAGAAGACTCCGCATGTAGGATTAGTTTTGAAAACTTTGAATTCAAGAACTAGCTTTGTAAATCGTAACTACTAATGGTTTTTCGGCCAACCTTTTCTCAATGGATAATAGTTGATCATTAGCATAATTGTGGCAAAACAGGTTAAACCCATATCCAATTCTTTAGCTTTATTTTTAATTTTTGAAGATTTTATTTATTTATTTGAGAGAGAGACTGAGAGAGAGAGATAGTGAGAGGGAGCACGAGGAGGGCATCAGAAAGATGATGGAAGAAGAAGAGAGGGAGAAGCAGACTGCTCACTGAGCAGGGAACCCAAAATCAGGCAGGGATCAATCCCGGAACCCTAGGATCATGACCTGAGCCAAAGGCAGATGCTTAACTGACTGAGCTACCCAGGTGTCCCTACATCTTTAGCTTTAAATTGTTTCGGTAATTTTATCAGTCCTCTTTTTCTAATCACAAACAAAAGCTAAGTAAAATTCAAGCATGTTGCAAATAAACACAATTTTTTTTAAAGTTCCTACATGATAACAGAATGGAAGGAAAGGTAAGTTTACTAGACTCTGTTTCTCTGAACTAAGGGCAAAACACACACAAACACACACACACACACACACACATATTCATACTATGATAAAAGTCACAGAAAGTCCAATCAGATGGGCTCTCATGCTTCTAACATGAATAAGCCCTGTATCATCATAGCTCAAAGTAAAATTAAACTTAAAGCCGTAAAATTAAACTTAAAGCCATTCAATTATTATTTATCAAGTATCTTACAAAAGGCCAGATACATTCTTTTAATCACTTACTATGGACAAAAGACTACACTAAGGCCCGATTTTAGCGCATAAAACTTAGAAAGTTGGGATTCCAGATGGCAGCCTCTTAATTTAGAAAGAAAACAAAGGGCAGAACATCTTGCTTGTTTGTGTTGATGGGCAGGATGGGTCAGATGGAAGAAGGGAGAAGATAAGAAGAATCGAAGAGAGTATTACCAAACCCAGTTATAACTGTAACAAAATAAACTGAGCTAAAGAGGAATATGTATATTCATAGATATTCATCCCATTATTTATAAAATAAGGAACTGGTTAAGCAAAATAGAGATTATCTATACAATTAATTATCTAAAATTACCTTTTATAAGAACTATAACTATGAAAACACTTAAAGTCATATCTTAAAAGTATATTTTTAAGTGTGGAGATGTACAAATACTTCAAAGGAAAATAGACTTCTTAAAAGAATGTACACACATAAGAGCACAGATATATACATGTATAAAGCACTAAGCTACAAAATATTTACTAAGTGACAAGATTATGGGTGATTTTAATTTTCTTCTTTATACATTTTTATATTACCAAGATGTTCTGCATGAATGTATTCATCAGAAAAAAAAAGAAGTCACTTATAAGGCATATTGAAATATTAATAATAAGATTATTTTTTAATGTTTAGAATTTAAAACTTGTATTTTTACAACTCAATACTGGATTAAATTATGGATTTCTGTTGAGTGTATTAGGAGGCTTAAAGCTGTGCTAAATAACTTTTGGCCCTTCTTAATGGTATTTTAAATATTGACACTTAAATTTTTTAAATTATCTATATGAAAGGCTAAGCCTTGTGGGAGGTATATTAAAAACTTGCTTTTATCCTAAAGAAATCAGAGAACCTCTAGGAAATACAAAAATAATATAGTTATTTTTTAGGGAAACATTAATAATATAACCTAGATTTTTTTAAAAATTAGGATACTCCATGACAGTTTTATCCTAGTGTCAAATTTAAAACACAGATGGATTCCAAAAGCGGTGAAAAGTGAAGTCAGTTTTTACTGTTTCACTGAAGAACTCGAGGAAACAATGAGACGTGAATTACACTATATAGCACAAGATAAAAATTTTCCCCGTGATCTTTCAGCATCTCTTCTTCACCCCTATTTTCTACCTCAGCACTCTCTCCTGTTAGGTGTCTAGATGGCTTTCTGTTTGTCTACAGAATCTCTCTTTGCTCAAGTTTCTCCAGCCTTTTCCTTCCTCTTGGAGCTTTCCTGTCCTACCATCTCTAGAAAACTTTATTTCATTTCTATAGACAAATCATTTTTAGTCTTGCTTGGAGTCTTCCAGTTCTCTTCCCTATGATCCATACCAATCAGCTTATTTATCTTTAAAAATGTGAATATTATTGTCAACCTCAGAAAAGGTGAGTAAACTAGCCTGCCATATAGCCTAGCCCATGGTCAGTAACTATTAACTTACTCCTTTAACTATGATAGCTCTGTTTTAATCCTATCAGTCTCTTCTCAACCAAAATATAAGATGGCACATTAAGAAAATTTCCACCCCATTATCTTTTGTGAAACAAAATGCAAACAAAGAAACAATAAAGGAAACTCCAATTTCAATAGAATAGCAGGTAGTCACAATGTTAAACAATTCTGAAGAGTGGCTGCCAAATACAGTAAAATTTGTAGAGAAGTGAGGGGGATATTGGGTTGAAAAATAGATCCTCGATATCCCATCTATCTTGTTTGCCAAAATCTCCAAGTATAGGTGAAATTTTTCTGAAGGGCCCAGATACAATCTTTTTCTTAGAACTGAAAGATGTTGGGAAACTTTCCTCAATATCCATAAAGTGTGTTCAACAATGAAAATGGCAGAAAAGGTAAGGCTGAGAGAAAAACCACAGAGATCTTTTATATGGGAAAAATGTGTGCAAACTCCCTAAGAAGGACTAGCCCAAGAATTTAATATCTAGCCAAAATGTCATACACATTTAAACACACCATGCATAAATTTTTATAACCTTAAATTAAGCAATGACTTTTTAGATATGTCACAAAAAGTACAAGCAACTGAAGAAAAATACAGATAAGAATAAATGATACCTAAGTCTTATTTTATTTTTTATTATGTTAGTCACCATATAGTACATCATTAGGTTTTGATGTAGTGTTCCATGATTCATTGTTTGCATATAACACCCACTGCTCCATGCATTACATACCCTCCTTAATAACCACCACCAGGCTAACACATCCCCCCACACTCCTCCCCTCTAAAACCCTCAGTTTGTTTCCCAGAGTCCATAGTCTCTCATGGTTCATCTCCCTCTCTGATTTCCCTCCCTTCATTTTTCCCTTCCTTCTTCTAATGTCCTCCATGCTATTCCTTATGGTCCACGAATAAGTGAAACCATATGATAATTGACTTCTTCTGCTTGATTTATTTCACTTAGCATAATCTCCTCCAGTCCCGACCATGTTGATGCAAAAGTTGGGTGAGTAATATTCCATTGTATATATGGACCACATCTTCTTCATCCATTCATCTGTTGAAGGACATCTTGTCTCCTTCGACAGTTTGGCTATGGACACTGCTGCTATGAACATTGGGGTGCATAGGGCTCTTCTTTTCACTACATCTGAATTTTGGTGTAAGTACCCAGTAGTGAAGTTGCTGAGTCATAGGGTAGCTCTACTTTTAATTTTTTGAGAAACTACCACACTGTTTTCCCAAGTGCCTGCACCAATTTGCATTCTGACCAACGGTTTAGAAGCGTTCCCCTTTCTTCACAGCTTCTCTGACATTTGTTGTTGCTTGCCTTATCTTCTTTTTCTTTTTTTAACCATTCTAACTGGCATAAGGTGGTATCTCAATGTGGTTTTGATTTTAATTTCCCTGATGGCTAATGATGATCAACATTTTTTCATATGTCTGTTAGCCATTTGTATGTCCTCTTTGGAGAAGTGTCCATTCATGTCTTCTGCCCATTTCTTGACTTGATTATTTGTTTTCTGAGTGTTGAGTTTGAGAAGTTCTTTATAGATCTTGGATACCAGCCATTTATCTGTATTGTCATTTCCAAATATCTTCTCCCATTTCATGGGTTGCCTCTTTGTTTTGTTGGATTCCTTTGCTGTGCAGAAGCTTTTGATCTTGATGTAGTCCTAAAAGTTCATTTTTGTTTTTGTTTCCCTTGCCTTTGGAGATGTGTCTTGAAAGTAGTTGCTGTGGCCGATGTCAAAGATGTTACTGCCTATATTCTCCACTAGGACTTTGATAGATTCCTGCCACAAGTTGAGGTCTTTTATCCATTTCAAGCTTATCTTTGTGTATGGTGTAAGAGAATGGTCGAGTTTCATTCTTCTATACCTAGCTATCCAATTTTCCCAGCACCATTTATTGAAGAGAAAGTGTTTTGCTTTGTTTTTTTTTTTTTTTTCCAGTTGGATATTTTTTCCTGATTTTTTGAAGATTATTTGACCATAGAGTTGAGGGTTCATATCTGGGCTCTCTGTTCTGTTCCATTGGCCTATGTGTCTGTCTTTGTGACAATCCCATGATGTCTTGGTGATCACAGCTTAGTAATATAGCTTGAAACCAGGCAATGTGATGCCCCCAGCTTTGTTTTTCTTTTTCAACATTTCCTCAGTGATTCATGGTCTTTTCTGGTTCCATACAAATTTTAGGGTTGTTTGTTTCAGCACTTCCAAAAATGGTGTTGGTATTTTGATCAGGATGGCATTGAAAGATAGATTTCTCTGGGCAACATAGACATTTTAATAAGGTTTATTCTTCTGATCTATGAGCATGGAATATTTTTCCATCTGTTTGTGTCCTCTTCAATTTCTTCCATTAGTGTTCTGTAGTTATTGAGTATAGATCCTTTCCTCTTTGATAGGTTTTATTCCAAAGTATCTTATGGTTTTTAATGCTATTGTAAATGGAATTGAGTCCATAATTTCTCATTCTACAGCTATATTGTTAGTGTATAAGAAAGCAACTGATTTCTGTGCATTGATTTTGTATCCTACCATATAACTGAATTGCTGTATGAGTTCTAGTAATTTTGGGGTGGAGTCTTTTGGGTTTTCCACATAAAGTATCATTTCATCTGCAAAAAGAGAGTTTGACTTCTTCTTTGCCAGTTTGAATACATTTTATTTCTTTTTGTTGTCTGATTGCTGTTTCTAGGACTTCTAGTATGATATTGATTAAGAGTGGTGAGTGGGCATCCTTGTCATGTTCCTGATTTTAAGGGAAAGGCTCTGAGCTTTTCCCCACTGAGAATGGTATTCACTGTGTGTTTTCATAGATGGATTTTCTAAAATTGAGGAATGCTCCTTCTATCCCTATTCTCTGAAGAGTTTTAATCAGGGAAGGATGTTGTATTTTGTCATTTTTTTTTCTGCATCAATTGAGAGGACCATATACTTCTTCTCTTTCCTCTTATTAGTGTGTTCTATCACACTGATTGAATGTTGCACCACACTTGCATCCCAGGAATAAATTCAACTTAGTCATGGTGGATAATCCTTTTAAGTACTGTTAGATCCTATTAGCTAGGATCTCATTGAGAATTTTG
>NC_081562.1:133472465-133538101 GCF_022355385.1 Mustela nigripes
GCTGTTCTTCTTCTCTTCGATCTGCCGATGGATTTTCAGGTGTTTGCAATCTTTAGATAAGCTATCTAGCTGATCTCCGGCTAGCTGAAGTAGTCTCAGCCTGGTACTTCTCCGCCATCTTGACTCCTCCCTTTGTCATTTTTTTTTTTAATTTCTTTTCAGTGTTCCAGAATTCATTGTTTATGAACCACATCCAGTACACCATGCAATACATGCCCTCCATAATACCCAACACTAGGCTCACCCAACCTCCCATCTCCTCCCCTCCAGAACCCTCAGTTTGTTTCTCAGAGTCCACAGTCTCTCATGTTTCATCTACCATTCCAATTTCCCCCAACTCACTTTTCTCTATCTCCCAGTGTCTTCCATGTTATTCCTTATGCTCCACAGATAAGCAAAAACGTATGATAATTGATTCTCTCTGTTTGACATATTTCACTCAGCATAATCTCTTCCAGTCCCATCCATGTTGATACAAAAGTTGGGTATTCATCCTTTCTGATGGAGGCATAATACTCCATTGTATATATGGACCATATCTTCTCTATCTATTCATCCATTGGAGGGTGTCTTGGTTCTTTCCGCAGTTGTTGTTGATGATTTCCTTCACTGTGCAAAGGTTTTTGGTTTGATATAGTCCATTTGTTTGCTTTAACTTTTGTTGCCTTTGCCTGAGGAGCCAATCCAAAACAAAACTGCAAAACTCATGTCAAAGAGTTTACTCATTTAATTTTCTTCTGATTTTTATGGTTTCAGGTTCTCATTCAAGTCTTTAATCCATTTTGAATTTAATTTTTATATAGTATAAGGTAATGCTCTATTTTTATTCCTTTGTATGCAGCTCTTTGGTATTCTTAGCACCACTTATTGAAAAGATTGTTTTTTTCTCACTGTATATTCTTGTTTTCTTTGTCATAGATTAATTGACCAAATATGCATGATTCTATTCCTCAGTTCTCTATCCTATTTCATTGATCTATGTGTCTGTCTTCATGCTAATACCACATTATTTTTTTAAAAGATTTTATTTATTTATTTGACAGAGAGATATCACAAGCAGATGGAGAGGCAGGCAGAGAGAGAGAGAGAGAGAAGCAGGCTCCCTGCTGAGCAGAGAGCCTGATACAGGACTGGATCCCAGGACCCTGAGATCATGACCTGAGCCGAAGGCAGCGGATTAACCCACTGAGCCACCCAGGTGCCCCACATTATTTTGATGACTATATCTCTGTAGTACAGTGTGAAATCAGGGCATGTGATACCTCCAGCTTTGTTCTTTTTCAAGGTTGATTTGGCTATTTGGGTCTTTTCTAGTTCCACACAAATTTTAGGATTTTTTAATTCTTCCTCTGTGAAAAAAGCCATTGCAATTTTGATGGGGACAGTATTGTATCTGTAAATTGCTTTGGGTACTATGGATATTTAACATTAACTCTTCCAATCCATAAGCACATAACATATTTCTTCTTATTTGTGTCATCTTGTTTGTTTCATCAGTGCCTTATAAGTTTTGGAGTATAGGTCTTTCACCTCCTCAGTTAAATACAAATCTAGATATTTTATCCTTTTGATGCAATTATAAGTGGAATTGTTTTCTTGATTTCTCTTTCTGGTAATTCATTATTAGTATACAGAAACACAGCTGATTTCTGTATATTAATTTTGTATCTGTCATTTTACTGAATTCATTAGTTCTTTGGTGAAGTCCTTAAGGATTTGATTATAGTATCATGTTATCTGCAAATAGTGATAGTTTTACTTCTTCCTTAGCAATTTAGGTGCTTTCTATTTCTTTTTCTTGACTAGTTGCTATGGCTAGGACTTCTAGTATTGTGTTGAATAAAAGTGTTGAGAATAGACATTCTTATCTTGTTCCTGATCTTAGGAAAACTGAAATCTGAGTATGATATTAGTTTTGTGTTTATCATATATGGTTCTTTTTATGCTGAGATATATTCCTTCTTTCCCCATTTTATTGAGTTTTTTATCATAAATGGATATTGAATTTTGTCAGATGCTTTTCCTATATCAACAAGATGATCATATGATATTTATTCTTCATTTTGCTACTGTGGTGCATTGCACTAATTGATTTGTGGATATTGAACCATCCTTGCTATTCTGAATTAAATAACAATGGATCATGGTGTATGATCCTTTTAAAGTATTGCTGATTTAGCTTGCTAATATTTTATTGAAAAATTTTGTTTCCATGTTCATCAGGGATATTGGTCTATAGTGTTACTTTTTTGTGGCATCTTTGGTTTTGGAATCAAAATAATACCGGCCTTATAAAGTGAGTTTGGAGACATTCCTTCATCTTCATTTTTTTTGAAACAATTTGAGAAAGATATGTACTAACTCTTTTCTAAATGTTTGGTAGAATTCACCAGTGAAGCCATTTAGTTCTAAACTTTTGGTTTGAGGGGGGCGTTAATTACTGATTCAACTTTATTGCTTATAATCAGTCTATTCCGATTTTCCATTTCCTCATGCTTCACTCTTGGAAGGTTGTGTATTAAACAAATTATTCTTGGTATTTTAAATGCACTGGTACCATGTGTAAAACATTCAGTTAATCGAAGGCTTTTGTTATTGGTTTAGTGCTCATTGTGTAAATGAAGATGACTTTAAGGTGAAAAAATATATATAAAATAAAACAGAACACATGCTATAACCATCACATATATATGAAGTTCAAGAATAGGCAAAACTATTGCTCAGCATGAGAATTTTGAGATTCATCTGTTGTGTATGTATTAGTAGTTCATTAATTTTTATTGCTAAGTAGTGTTTCTTTGTATGATTATGTCACAGTTTGTTTATCCATTCACCAGTTGATGGACTTTTGGCCTATTTTTCAACTTTTGCCTATTACCAAATACCTTCTATAAACATTTGTGTATGTCTTCATAGAGATATGTATTTTTAATTCTCTTGCATAAAAACCTAGCTGTAAAATGATTAAATGGTATGGTAGGTAAATGTACAAAATTTTAAGAAACTTTGGGCATTTTACCTGGTAAGCCCCACCCACACATCTCAGCCATAGAAACTGAGATAATAAGCCTCTTGTTTTTAGGCTGCTAGGTTGCAGTAATATTCTATGCAGCAGTAAAAAGCTAATATAGTATTTTCTCTTGGAATGTGCTGTTTGAAGCTCTTCAGATACATTCTGTGTCTCTTGACTTCCCAATTTATTGCTGAAGCTTCAGCTCAGGTCACAGTCTGGGGGCTCCAGAGTAAGTTCTTCTGCCAAGTGTGCTGATGTTGGCAGAGAATTCTGCTATAGCTCAAGATTCTAACGAGACCAGACACATTTTTTCAATTCCTCTGAAGAGAAAAAATTACAACTCCATTTGTGGCCAGGAAAATAATTTCCCACCTGTACATAATAAAGGCTGAGTTTGTTCATTTAACTAAATGATGTTAGGAAGCAACCCTAGGCTAAATAAACTTAATAAAATAGACATGTAATGTTGTAGAGAAATTAGGGAGTAATTTTGGCAGTTTAAATTTTGAATTAGGCACTGCCTTTTCCCCATTTAAGTGACTTAGGAAGCAATTTCTTAAAAAAACATCTCACTGCCAGAAATATCATCATCAAAAGAATTCTTAGCAATATCATGTGACTTACATTTCAGAGCTTCTCATTTGGAGAGGTCAAAGGAAAAGAGCTACAAAGGAATTTTTATTTTCAGTTTTATTTATTTTTCTTAAGTTTTTAAAAGTTCAAGGCCATAAAAGAATTTTACCACCTGAATGTCCTTTTTGTTCTTTAATGCAGCGAAAAATAATCTTCCTTTAATCTTACTAATATAGCTCTGCATTCTTGTAGCAGTTCTTCAAATACCAGCTAACTTTAGTGTATTTTTTTAAGCACCTTGATAAAGACATAGCACATCATTTCTACAAATATTTTATTTGACTCCCTACAGCACTTCCAAAGTCAGTATTAACTTCAGACTCGTTAGTTTTTATTTAGACTTATTAGTCACTTTAGAGTGACCAGAGCCAAATTCTGCCATTTTAAGATGTTAGTATAGTCTGAAACTAGTATATTCAGAAACTTAATTTATTTATATTTCCTGGCTACCATTTTCTGTATGGATGGAAAATTAACTCTTGAGCTTATGTTAAACTTACTGAATATATTCTTTGTTTTAAAATTGCTGTTCAAGTCAATGACAAAGTTTGATTCAGTTCCAAGTTCCCCACGTAATATATAAACAATGCATAAGCTCAGTGAGTTTCTTTTATTCATTTACATTATACCATCTAGACAGCCATTTCAAGGTAGTAGTATAATAAATCAATCAGTATTTTTCAAGTTTCTAGAGGGTACAACATTGTGGCACAAATATATATGTATGTTTCTAGTTATATGAAACAAAATTTTTAGTCTGAAACGTTATTTAGAGTTGACAAAGCACACACAGGAGTCTAGATGTGCTGGAAACAGTCCTGGCCTCGGTAGATGTTGGCTACTCAGACACCAATAAACAAATGCTGAAAAGAAAAGAGTCAGCAGGTAAATGCCAACCATGAGGTCTTCACAGAAACCTCAGGTAACCCTAGGTTGGTCTTGAAATTCACAGGTACACATTGGTATTACAAGTTAGACTGAGGCAAGATTAGATATTTCTAGATGTTTAGGGACTGAATAATATTTAAGGCAGCTGATTTCTGCAGGTACTATAAAACATTAGCAAAGTTCTATGTTTAAAATATTAATGTTGGATTTGGAGTTGAGATCTGGAATTCTTAAATAGAGAAGTAATGAGTTCACAGTAACATAGAAAAATGAAATGCATCACAATTTCTTAGGCAAAATAAGAATAACCTTGTGATATAGACTTATGTGTCCTCCCAAAATTTATATGTTGGAATCCTATCCCCAAAGTGATGATATTTGGAGGTGGGGCCTTTTGTAGGTGATTGGGTCATCAGGGTAGAGCCTTCATAAATAGGATTAGTGTCCTTATAAAAGAGACCCCAGAAATTTCTCTACCCTACTCTGTCACATGAATACTTAGAAGGAAGATGGACCTTTTTTTTTTTTTTTTTTCATTTGACAAACATTTAGGAGAACCCAAGAGGGAAACAGAGCAGGAGGACCCTAAACCCATCTTATCCTATGAACACAACTAGGTAAATTTCAAATTATCCTAAGTACCCACAGCCCCAGCCCCCATGCTCTGGTGGGCCTGCCTTTCTCAGTCAAACTTTCCTCAGTCCTGGAATGGTGGACCCCTTGCAAGAAGACCAGCACAAACCTGTGCCCACACAACATCTCTTCACCAAAGAGTTCTGCAGGGCTTCAGTTCTGGTGGAGTTGGTGTCAGGTCTCATTTTGCAAGCAAACCAGGGCACACCTAGTTAAAACATGCCACATTCCGGCCATGGACCAAAAGCTGCCCACAGAAGGCAAGAAGAGCCTCTGCAGATGACTGGCCTGAAAGAGAGCAGCAGTCACAAACAACAACAGAGCACAAATAGTACACACCAGAGACAATCCCTGAAGCACCAGCCCTAGGCTGGTGGCTCCTTCTTCATAAAGGCATTATTTTCAGGAGCAAGAAACAGCATAACTGACTTTTCTAACACAGAGCAAAAGGCAGAGATGGACAAAATGCCAAAATGGAGGAATATATCCCAAATGAAAGAACAAGGTAAGACCACGTTCAGAGATCTAATCGAAATGGATATAAGTCACATGACTGATGGATAATTTAAAGCATCAGTCATAAGGATTGATCTCACTGAGCCTGAGAAAAGAAGACATTAGTGAGACCCTTACCACAGAGATAAAAAGAGTTTAAAAGAATCAGAGATGAATACTGCAATAAATGAGATTGAAAACAGGCTTGATGAAATGAATAGAGGGCTAGAAAAAGCAAAGGAGCAAATTAATGACCTAGAAGATAAAATAATGAAAAATAATGAAGTTGAAAAAAGAAAGAATTATGCAAAACAGGAATAGACTTAAGAAACTCAGTGACTTCATCAAACATAGTAACATTTGTGTTACAGAAGATCCAGACAATGCAAAGAGAGAAAAGGGGGCAGAAAATTTATTTCAAGTAATAGCAGAAAACTTCCCTAATATGAGGAAGGAAACATTCAGATCCAGAAGGTATAGAAAACTCACATCAAAATCAACAAAATTAGGCCAACATTAAGTATAGTGTAATTAAATTTGCATATATAGTGATAAAGAAAAAAAACTTACAAGCAGCAAGACAGAAGGAACTTATGAGGGAAAACCTATAAGGCTAGCTGGAGATTTTGCAATAGGAACTTCACAAGCCAGAAGGGAGTGCCATGATACATTCATTGTGCTGAATGAGAAAAATCTCAGCCAAGAATACTATATTCAGCAAGGTTATAGAAGCATGAATACTATATTCAGCAAGATTATAGAAGCAAGAATACTATATTCAGCAAGGTTATAGAAGGATACTTTCTCAGACATCCCCCTCATAAATGAATGTCAAAAGGAAGTCCAAGCAGCAGTACTTACATTGGACAAAGTAAACTTTTTTGTTCTTGTATTGTTTTTATCCTGCTTTGGTATCACAGTAGTACTGGACTCACGGAATGGCCTTCTCTATATCACATTATTTGTAATATTTTGATAAAGATGGTCATTAATTTTTTTTTAATGTTTGGTAGAATTCACCAATGAAACCATGTAGTCTTGGAGTTTTCCATGCTGGGAGATTTTTTATTTCTAGTTCAACCTTCATTCTTATTATTGGTCTAAGCAGATTTCCTACTTCTTGGATCCAGAATTCAGGATTCAATCTTGATAACTTGATAATTTTTAGGAATTATCTGGTTTTTCTAAGTTACCTGATTTGTTAGTATATAATTTTTTACAGCAATCTGTATTTCTGTGGTCATCTGTTGTACTATTTTCCCTTCCATTTCTTACTTTGGTTTTTGAGTCTTCTCTCTTTTTTTCTTAGTTAATATAATTAAAGCATTGCCAATATTTTTAAATTTTTTTTTTTAGAAAAAATAGTCATTACTTTCACTGTTATGTTATTGTTAATTCTGGCCTCCATTTTATTTATTTCTGATTTTTCCTTCCTCTCCTAATTTCAGCTTTCTTCTTTTTCTAGCTTCTTGTGGTATAATGTTGCTTATTTGAACTTTTTTTCTTAATAAAGCAATTATAGGGTAAATTTCACTCTAACATCTGCCTTTGCTGCCTCTGATAGATTTTGGAATATTGTGTTTTCTTCTTTTATTTTGAGACATATTTTGATTTGCCATTTGATTTCTATTTGGCCCATTGCTTGTGCAATAATCTGTTGTTTAATATTTAGTATTAAGTATTTAATATTTACATTATGGATTTTCCAGCTTTGTTTTATGATTGATCTTTCATTTTGTACCACCATGGTTAGAAAATGTACTTGGTGTGATTTCAGACTTCTTAAATTTGTAATATTGTCTATGTCTCTTTTTTTAGGTGATTTAACCAGGGTACTCTGTTTGTATTTGAAGAAAATGTACATTTTATTTTTCTTGTTTGAAATAATTTATATACATCTTTTAGAATGATGTATTCTGAAGCATGCTTCAAGTAAAAGAAATGTTCTTGCTTAAAAAAAAGTAACTTTAACTAAGAGTACTCACTTAAACCATTTCACAGGGGAGGTGGGTGGGGGATGGGTAAAATAGGCAAAGGGGATTAAGAACACACTTAGAATGATGAACCCTGAGTAAAGATGTCTAGAGTTGTTGAATTACTATATTGTACACTTGCAACTATTGTATCACTGTATGTTAATTCAACTGGAATTAAAAAATTTAATAGGAAAACAAGCAAAGAAATTTTTATTAAATAATTATGGTGTACGAGATATTGTGCAAGTCAAATGTAGAAATACAGCTATTACTTCCATATGTCTTTTCTGATTGTTTTCGTAAATTGATATATAATTGATGTACAATCTTACATTAGCTTCAGGTATACATCGTAGTGATTCAACAGTTCTAAACATCACTCAGTGTTCAACAGACAATGTTATCACAGTATTATTCATTGTATTTCCTAGGCAGTACTTTTAATCTCTGTGACTTATTAATTTTATAACTGGAAGTTTGTACCTCTAAATCTCCTTTATATATAAGATGCATACAGTGATCAACCTCTCCTCTGCAATAATGAATTCTCTGTGTTTAAGAGTGTTTGGGTTTTTGTTTGTTTGTTCATTTGTTTAGGTTATTTTATTCCACATATAAGTAAAATCATATGGTATTTGTCTTCCTCCGTCTGACTTGTTTCACTTAGCATAGTACTCTCTAGCTCCATCCATGTTGTTGCAACAGAAGAGACTTCACTCTCTCTTATGACTAATATTCATTCCGTGTGTGTGTGTGTGTGTGTTTACCCCATATCTTTATCCACTCATCCATCAGTGGACACTTGGGTTGCTTCCCTATCTTGGCTATTGTAAATAATGTTGCAGTAAATAAAGGGATACATATATCTTTTTGAATTGGCACTGTCATTTTTCCTTAGGTATATGCCCAGTAGTGGAATCACAGGATCTTATGGTATTTCTATTTTTAATTTTTTAAGGAAACTTCCTACTGTTTTCTGCAGGTGCTGCACCAATTCAAATTCCCATAAACAGTGCACAAGGGTTAATTTCTCCCCACCTCCTTGTTAGTATTTGTTATTTCTTCTCTTTTTGATTTTAGCCATGCTGATAGCTGTGATATCTCCTCATGGTTTTGATTTGCATATCCCTTGTGGTGAGTGATATTGAACATATGCTCATGAGTCCATTGGCCATCTCTATGACTGCTTCAGAAAAGCACCTGTTCAGGTCCTTTGCCAATTTTTTTTTTTTTTTAGATTTTATTTATTTATTTGACAGAGAGAGAGATATCACAAGTAGGCAAAGAGAGGGGGAAGCTGGCTCCCTGCTAAGCAGAGAGTCTGATGTGGGGCTCTATCCCAGGACCCTAAGATCACATGAGCCAAAGGCAGAGGCTTAACCACTGAGCGACCCAGGCAACCCCCTCTGCCAAATTTTTAATCAGATTTTTTTTTAAATTTTGAGTTGTATAAGTTCTTTATATATTTTGGATATTAACCCCTTGTCAGATATATCATTTGCAAATATTTTCTCCCTTTCATCAGTTTGACTTTTTGTCTTGTTAATGGTTTCTTTTGCAATGCAAAAACTTTATTTTGGGGTAGTCCTAATACTTTAATTTTGCTTTCACTTCCCTTGCCTGAAAAATTATATCCATAAATATGTTGTTAAGGCCAATGTCTGAGAGATTACTGCTTATGTTTTCTTTTAGGAATTTTTATGGCTTCAGGTCTTACGTAAACTATTTGAGCTCATGTTATATATGGTGTAAGAAAGTGCTTCTGCTTCATTCTTTTATATCTAGCCGCCCAGTTTTCCCAAAACAATTTATTGAAAAGACTATCTTTCCCCATTGTATGTTCTCACCTTCTTTGTCAAAGATTAATTTACTCTATAGGTATGGTTTTATTTCAGGGCTCTCAAAACCATTCTTTTGATGTATGTATCTATTCTGATACAAGTACCATACTGTTTTGATTACTACATTTTTGTAGTGTATCTTGAAATCTGGGGTTACAATACCTCCTGTTTTGTTCTTCCTTCTCAAGATTGCTTTGGCTATTTGAGGTGTTTTGTGGTTCCATACAAATTTTGGATTATTTGTTTGAGTTTTGAAAAGAATGCTATATATTTTCTTAAGTTTTTACTTAAATTCCAGTTTGCTAACATCACTGTAATGTTAGTTTCAGGTGTAGCATTTAGTGATTCAGTACTTACATACAACACTTGACGCTCATCACAAGTGCATTCCTTAATCCCATCCCTATTTAACATCCCCTCTGGTAATCATCAGTTTGTTCTCTATAAGTAAGAGTCTGTTTCTAGGTTTGCCTCTGTCTCTCTTTTTTTCCCCCATGCTCAATTGTTTTATTTCTTAAATTCCACATGTGAGCAAAATCCTACAGTATTTGTCTTTCTCTGACTTATCTTGCTTAGCATAATACTCTGGCTCCATCCACATCACTGCAAATGGCAAGATTTCATTTTTTGTGGCTGAGTAATGTTCCATTATATACAGATACATGCTACATATATATCACATCTCCTTTATCCATTCATCAGTTAACAGACACTTGGGCTATTTCCATGCCTTGCCTATTGTAGATAATGCTGCTGTAAACATAGGGGTGCATGTATCACTTTGAATTAGTATCTTTGCATTCTTTGAGTAAATACCTAGTAGCGCAATTACTCTCAATCATAGGGTAGTTATATTTTTAACTTTTTGAGGAACTTCTTCTATACTGTTTTCCAGAGTGGTACCTTTGGTATTTTGGTAGCAATTACATTGAATCTGTAAACTGCTTTGGGTAGTATATGCATTTTAATAATATTAATTCTTCCAGTCCATAAATACATTATATCTTTCCATTTATTTTTGTTATCTTCAATTTCTTTCATCAGTGTCTTCTAGTTTTCAGAGTATAGGTCTTTCACATCCTTGGTTAAATATATTCTAAAATATTTTGATGTGGTTATAAATGGGATTGTTTTCTTTTAATTTATCTTTCTGCTATTTCATTATTACTGTATGAGAATGCAACTTATTTCTGTACCTTAATTTTGTATTCTGCAACTTTACTGAACTCATTTATCAGCTCTAAATTTTTTGTGGAGTCTTTAATGTTTCCAATATATAATATTGTGCCATCTGCAAATAGTGACAGTTTTACTTCTTTATTACCAATTTGAATGCCTTTTATTTCTTTTTGTTGTCTGATTATTGTGGCTAGGACTTCCAGTCTATCTATATTGAATTAAAGTGATGAGAGTAGACACTCTTGTCTTGTTCCTGATCTTAAGGAGAGAAAGATTTGCCATTGGGTATAATGTTAGCTGTGGGTTTTTCATATACGACCTTAATTTTGTTATAGTATATTCCCTTTAAGCCTACTTTGTTAAGACCTTTTATTATGAATGAATGTTGCATTTTGTCAAAGGCTTTTGTTTCTATTGAGATGATCATAAGGTTTTTATCCTTCCTCTTGTTAACGTGATGTATCACGTTGTTTGATTTGCAATACCAAACCAACTCTCTTGGAATAAATTCTATTTTATTGTGGTGACAATTTTTTAAATATATTATTGAATTTGGTTTACTAAAATTTTGTTGAGGACTTTTGCATCTATGTTCATTAGAGGTATTGGCCTGTAATCCTTTTTTTCTTTTCTTTCTTTCTTTTCTTTTTTTTTTTTTTTGGTAGTGGTTTTGTCTGGTTTTAGTGTCAGAGTAATGCTGGTCTCATAGAATGAATTTGGAGATTTTTCTTTCTCTTCTATTTTTTGGAATAGTTTGAGAATACTAGGTATTAACTCTTCTTTAAATTTGCCCGTGAAGCCATTTCATCCTAGACTGTTGTTTTTTGGGAGAACTTTTATTATTGATTCAATTTCTTTGCTGGTTATCAGTTCAAATTGCCTGTGTCTTCCTAATTCATTGCAGGAAAAGTATGTTTCTAGAAATTTATCCATTTCTTCTAGTTTGTCAATTTGTTGGCACATAATATTTGATAATAATCTAATAAGTCTTTGTATTCGATGGTGTAGGTTGTTATTTCTCCTTTATTTCTGATTTGATTTATTTGAGTCTTTTTTTTTCTTGATAAGTCTTGTTAAAGGCTTATCAATTTTGTTTATCTTTTCAAAGAAACAGCTCTTGGTTTCATTCATCTTCCTATTGCTTTTTTAAATTTCTATTTCATTTTTTTCTGTGGAAATTTTTATTATTTCCTCTTTATATTATATTTTCTTTATATTTTCTCCTTATATTATTATTTTTTTATTATTTTCTCTTTATAAAGAAGAACAAAGCTTTGGGCTTTGTTCTTCTTTATAAAGATCCCTTAGATTTGAGGTTAGGTTGTTTATTCCAGATATTTCTTGCTTCTTGAGGTAGTTCTGCATTGCTAAAAACCTCCCTCTTAGAACTACTTTTGCTTTGCCCCAAAGATTTTGGACGAATTTGTTTTCATTTTCATTTGTTGCCATGTATTTTTAAATTTCCTCTTTGATATCTTCTTGACCAATTGGTTGATTTTTAACCTGTTGTTTAGACTCCTTGTGTTTTGGGGTTTTTTTTTTAGTTTGTTTTTTGATAATTGATTTCTAATTTCACAGCATTAAAAAAGATAATTGATTTGGTTTTGATCTTCTTAAATTTACTAAGACTTGTTTTTTTAGCCTAATGTGTGACCTATTCTGGAGAACGTCCCATGTGCACTTGAAAAGAATATGTTTTCTGCTCTTTTGGGGTGGATGTTTCTGTATATATCTGTTAGGTGACCTCTTGTCTAATGTATAATTCAAAGCCTCTGTTTCCTTGTTGATTATCTGTTTTCTGAATGATCTGTCTATTGATAGTTGTGGGGTATTACATTCTCCTATTGTTGTATTGCTGTCAATTTCTCTCTTTATGTTTATTAATATGGTCTTTGCAACCCCAGGTTCTCCTTGTTAGGTATGCTTATCATTATATAATGTTCTTTTTCTCTTACTACAGTCTTTGTTTTAAAGTCTATTTTGTCTGATATAAGGATTGCTACCCTGACTTACTTTTTTCTTTTTAATTTTTGTTTTATTTCCACTCACAGGGTACAGTTTTTGCATCCCTTCACTTTCAGTGTGTCTGTGTCTTTGGGTCTAAGTAAGTGTCTTGTAGGTAGCATATAGGTAGGTTTTGGAGTTTTATTCACTATGTCACTCTATATCTTTTTTTTTTTCATTTTATTTTATTTATTTTCAGTGTTCCAGAATTCATTGTTTATGCACCACATCCAGTGCTCCATGCATTACCTGCCCTCTATAATACCTACCACCAGGCTCAGCCAACCTCCCACCCTCTCCCCTCCAAAACCCTCAGTTTATTTCTCAAAGTCCACAGTCTCTCATGGTTTGTCTCCCCCCTCCAATTTCCCCCAATTCACTTCTCCTTTCCCTATGTCTTTTTATTGAGCCATTTAGTTCATTTACCTTTAAAGTAATTAAGTGTGTACTTATTTGCATTTTGTTTGTTGTCTGGTTGTTTATATAATTCTCTGCTCCTTTCTTCTGCTCTTACTCTCTCCCCTGTGCTTTAATGGCTTTCTTTAGTGTTTATGCTTAGATTCCTCACTTTTTATTTTTTCATGTATCTAGTTTAAGCTTTTTATTTGTGGTTACTGTGGTGTTCATATATAGCATCTTATGTGTATAGCAGTCTGTATTAAGTTGATGGTCAATTAAATGTGAACACATTCTAAAAGCACTAAGTTTTTACTCTCCCTCTACATTTTATGTATATAATGTCATATTTTGCATTTATTTTGTGTATCCCTTGGTTAATTCTTGTACATATGATTAACTTTAGCATTTTTGTATTTTAACCTCCATGCTAGCTTTATAAGTGTTTCATCTACTACCTTTACTTTATGTTTGCTCTTACCTATGAAATTTTTTACTTTCATAATTTTCTTTTAGTTCTGGTCTTTTCTTTCCAAAGAATTACCTTTGACATATCTCGTTAGTCTGTGTTTGTGTTGATAAGTTCCATAACTCTTATTTGTCTGGGAAACTCTTTATTTCTTTCTCAATACAGAATGATAAACTTGCCAAGTAGGTGTTCTTGATTGTAGGTTTGGATATATTGTGTCATGCCCTTCTGGCCCACAAATTTTCAGCTGATAACTTTTTTCCCTTGCTTCCCTCTTGCTGCTTTCAAAATTCCCTCTTTATCTTTAGTTTTTGACATTGTAATCATTATTGTCATATGTCAATTATTATTATTATAAGTCATGACATGGATCTCCTTGGTTCTCCTTGTTTGGGACTTTCTGTGCTTCCTGGACCTCGATGCCTCTCTCGTTCCCCAGCAATGGATGTTTTCAGCTATCATTTTTTCAAATAAGTTTTCTGTCCCATTCTCTCTCTTATTCTGGAATTCCTATAATGTGAATGTTTTTATGCTTGATAATATCACAGATTTCCCTTAATCTATTCTCAGTTTTTATTTTGGTTTATTTATTTATTTATTTTGCTTTTCAGCTTGTCCCCCACCTCCCGTCTTCCAGATTCCTCATTTGTTCCTCTGCATCCTCTAATCTGGTATTGATTCCCTCAATAACTGAAATCAGTTCTTGAGTTTTTCAGCTCTGAGTAGCTCTTTAATTTATGTTTTCTATCTCTTTGTTGAAGTTCTAAGTTCATTCACATTTTAGTCAAATCTAGTAAGTATCTTTATGACCATTACTTTAAATGTTTAATCAAGCATATTGCTTATCTGCATTTCATTTAGATTTTTCTACTGTGATCCTACCTTGTTCTCTCATTTGGGACACATGGCTCTGTCTTCTCATTTTGTCTAACTCTTTGTATTTATTTGTATGTGTAGGTAGGTCTTCTACGTCTTCTTGTCTTAAATGTGGTGGCCGTATGTAGCAGAGGTCTTGTGGTGCTCTAAGAGCAGTCTCCCCTGTCACCAGATCCAAGCATTCCAGCCCTGTCCCCTTTGTGAACAGGATACACCCTGCTCCTGGGTGTGACAGGGCAGGAGCCACTTAGGATTGATGTCTGCCAGATTGGGTGGGTTGGATGGGCAGGGCACACAATGCTAGCAAGATAGATGAAGAATGTTAGCACTGGTTCTCTCAAACTTCTGGCTATCTATGCTGAGGAAGAGGAAGAGAAATTGTGTCAATCAACGCTTTAGTTCTCAGAGAAATGTCCTACAGATCCTTGCACTTCTAGCAAAAGTTCTAAGATTTGTCAATATGTAAACCTTCACATACACCCCAGATGCTTTTCAAACTGTACCTTCCGTGCTGCGCCCCAGCTGAGTTCCTTAGTTTGTTGGATCTCTAAGGTCAGGGACTCTGTTTCCTATCACCTTTCAGAGTTAAGCTCTGATGATTTTTAAAGCTTCCACGATTAAGCCTCACTGTTTTTTAAAGCCAGATGTTATGGAAACTTGTCCTTGCAGTATGAGGCCCCATTGTTAGGAATATCTGGTGTGATGTCTCTAGCTAGAGAAGCTAGCTATGTGCCTATGACATCCCTCTGGTTTATGGTTAGGTGCACAGGGAGTTTAGTTCCCAACTGTGTCTCTACCATTCCTACCCTTACTTTGTGTGACCTTCACTCTACGATTAGTTGTGGAAATTCCGTTTTGCCATTCATCAGGTCATTGTCACACTTAGTTGCATAAATATAGCTCTTTTCTTGGTCTGTCCATGGAATGAGGTGAGCTTTGGACCATCCTACTCTGCTGTCTTCATAAAACTTCTGATGGTGGATTTCTATGAATCAATAACCAGGTCCCCATCAGACACACAATCTGCAAGTGACTTGGTCTTAGACTTCTCAGCGTCTATAATTGTAAGAAATAAAGTTCTGTTGTTTGTAAGCCAGTCTGTGGTACTATGTTCTAGCAACCCAAACTAAGATATCTTGCTGGAAAAGAAAAAATAAACAATAAATAAACAAATATCACCTGTGAATAAACATACAAAAACTTAAGTAAAATGTTAATAAATCAAATGAAGAAATGTATGTGTGCACACATACACACGTACATGCACACACCCTATGGTCAGGCAGGAGTAGTCTCATAATGCAAAGAAATTTTTATATTGTGAAATCTAATATAATTCAACAAGTGGAGAAGGATAATAAGATCAATCTAACAGATGCTGAAAAGTAAGAGATAAAAATTCATTCCTACTTTTAAAAACAATTTTTATAAACTGAAATTAGTAAGATAATTTCTTTAAGACTTATGTAATCAGATATAATAATGTGTAATAATAATGCATCCATATTGGTTCACTAGTTGTAAGAAGTATACCACCTACGCAAATTATGGGGAAAACTTAATGTGGGGTATATGGAAACTTTCTACTATTTTGCTTTTTTTCTATAAATCTAATTATTTCCCACATTTTAGGACAACTGGATGAACAAATTATAAAAAAATAAAGAGTGCCCCCACCTGGCGTATAAACTGGCATTATTTCCAGGCAATCAAAGAGTTAAGTGTAAAAGTTGATATAGTATTTATTAGAATAATAAATACATGGTATTTGTATATTGTGGGAAAATATTTTCTAAACATAATACCAAAAATAACAATAAAAGATGAATTTATAAATTTTAATAAATTTGATCACATAAAAAATTAAACTATGATAAATGAAGTTTACCTATTTGCAATATAGATGATAAAGGGTTAGTTTCTTTAATATACAGTACACTCTTAAGAATCAGTGAAAAGAAACAGTTCATCTAAACAGAAAAATAGGCAATTATCTGAGCATACATACACAATTTACTGAAATAGAAATGCAAGTGAAATTACATGACTAAACCAAGTTACAAAGCCTGTTCTGTATCAAATCATTCAAATCAAAATATTTATAAAAATCTGCTGGGAAAACTGCCGCTAAGGTTTTAACCAGTTTTTGTTTTTGTTTTTGTTTTTTAAATGACAATGCTAAATATCTTAGTAGCTGGTTAAGAAGAGAATTGCTTTCAAATAGGTGTTTCCCACAAACATGAAATAAATTAACGAACATTTGTCCATGTGTTTTCTTTCCTTGCAAGTGCTGTGGACTTCAATTTCTGTTTGTGTCATTTGCCAGAAAAATATAAATGCTGACATAACAAGGGCTCAAAAATATTGGATGGATACATGGAAGAGTAGGCAGATGGAAGGATGAGTAAAGGGAAAGAACAGTGAATGGATGGATGGTTGGATGGATGGATGGATGGATGAATGGACGGACAAAACAAACATGTTTCTTAAAAACCACTATGTTCATACTCTCACTCAACGTCATTATCTTCTAATTGTGGCATTATAATTATTAAGCCATAGGTAATTGGGAAATTCTTACAGAGTAGAGAGCCCAGATATGGACCCTCAATTCTATGGTCAATTAATCTTCGACAAAACAGGAAAAAATATACAGTGGAAAAAAGACAGTCTCTTCAATAAATGGTGATAGGAAAATTGGACAGCTATAAGTAGAAGAATGAAACTGACCATTCTCTTACACCATACACAAAGATAAACTCAAAATGGATAAAAGACCTCAACGTGAGACAGGAATCCATCAGAATGCTAGAGGAGAACATAGGCAGTAATCTCTTTGATATCAGCCACAGCAACTTCTTTCAAGATATGTCTCCAAAGGCAAAGGAAATAAAAGCGAAAATAAACTTTTGGGACTTCATCAAAATCAAAAGCTTCTGCCCAGCAAAGGAAACAGTCAAGAAAACTTACAAAAAAAAAAGTAAGAAAAGGCAGAAGCAAAGCATTAGTGTTAATTTTATTATAAAAATCAATTAATAGTTCGTTTCTCAAACTAAATGAAAACCATATTCTTAAAAGAAATTAATAATACCTATGCTCTTCATTAAACACTGAAAAGTCTTTTGTGATAAAACATAGTACAATTTTTTAACATAAAGGTTTTTGAATTATTTAAATAGGGTTTCCGGGCGCCTGGGTGGCTCAGTGGGTTAAGCCGCTGCCTTCGGCTCAGGTCATGATCTCAGAGTCCTGGGATCGAGTCCCGCATCGGGCTCTCTGCTCAGCAGGGAGCCTGCTTCCCTCTCTCTCTCTCTCTCTGCCTGCCTCTCCATCTACTTGTGATTTCGCTCTGTCAAATAAATAAATAAAATCTTTAAAAAAATAAATAAATAAATAAATAAATAGGGTTTCCAAATAGATTTACATAAGTCTCCTAATTGATTTACATCTCAATTCATAATGTATCTAAACATAATACGAAAGATTTCAAATATTTTGAGGGATATTTCACATATTAAAGGAATTTAAAGTTTACTTTAGAAAAAATAGTCAATACTTTCTAAAATAGACCATAAAAATAACACTGGCTTTCTTTTGATCCTCATGAGTATACTTTACTTGTCCTTGAAAAAAATATATCCAATGTACCTTTCAGAATGATTTATTAGGTGTTATTGTTATGGTGTTCAATATTGTTCAATACTGAACTACTATACTGATTACCACTCTCCACTCTGCTTTAGTTCTATCATGTGCTTTTATTTACCTCCTGAGGCAAAAACATTTTAATTGGTTTAGAGAAGCTTGAACTCTCTTTTATCAATGACAGATTTCATCAAAATGGAACTAACCCAGGAGCTGTGGTCCCAGGGCACAAAAACCTTGATCCATTTTGGGTTTCTAAGGCTTAGGACTTATAAACCAACATTTTTTAAAAAGGAAAATAAAGCCTCTTTGTAATCTAAGAACTTTTTACATCATATGCATATATATGTATGTAAACACACACATATATACATATATGCACATACATATATGTGAGTGCATGCAGATATGTGCAGCACTCAGGCTTAATTTTACTGAAATTTTCAGACTTATCAATATATTGGAATGTGTACAAAAGTCTTTAAAATGCCAGAAAGTGCTTTATAATTTTAACTTAAGGGAAGTAGATGAAACAACTTAGTGCTTCTGTTTTGTTTTGTTAGTGGGCTGCTTGCCAAATTATCCACACATTGAATTTATAGAAAGCTGCCGTCAAGTGTGAAATAATTTATGGTTATAGTAAATCCTAACTGCATAAACTTGGGCACACTGTGCATTATTTTAATAGGTCTATATTTCTTTAAGTATTCATTTCACAATGCTCCATTATTTATGAACAATAGCACAAGAAATAATTTGCAGAAATTGTATTCATTCAATAGATCTTAGTGCCACACAGATTTTACTATTTCAAAAACTGAAGCTACACTGATTTGAACAGAGCTAGACATTAATTGTAATACACAGGTAAAACAAATCCTATCACAGTGATAAACACCCACTTTTGGCTGTCACTTTATCTTACTTTGTAGTGATAAGAACACTTAACATGGGTTCTACCCTATTAACAAATTTTAAGTATACAATACAGTATCATCAAAAGGGCAAAAGATAAGTACTGGTGAGGATGTGAGGAAATTGGAACCCTTCTATGCTGTTGGTAGTAATACAAAATGATGTAAGCCACTTGAAGAACAGTATGTCAATTCCTCAAACGAGTTAAAAATTGAACTACTGAGTGACTCAGCATTCCCACTTCTGACTATCCAAAAGAATTAAATTCAGGATCTTAAAGAGTTATTAGTACTTCTATGTCATATGTTCATTGCAGCACCTTCATAAATAGCCAAGAAGTGGAAAAAAAAAATATAAATGTCCATCCATGGATGATTGGCTGCTAATTTAGCCAAGCAAGATGACAAGAAATATAAGCCACTAGATATAGGAGAGCCTGTACAGATAAAACCAAGCTCTCCCAACATTCCCATTGCAAAGAGGCACAGCCTTTCATTACATTGAATTTTAGTAAAATTAATTATATAAATCCAGTGATCACTCTACACATAAGGAAGGTAAAATAGATTGTTTCGAGTGGATCATAGCTGCCATCCTTTCAGTAATTTCTCTCTGTTTATGCCCAGTGACAGTTTTCTTCAATTTTATTGAGCACTAATTTTTATTGTTCTTTCCACTATGCATTTTTTTGTCAGCCTGAGCAAAAGCCCTTGAAAACCACAGACATTGATCTTAATGTTTCCTCCTACAAAATCAGAGGTTTTTCTAGCACAGAAATTTCACAGGAGACTGAAGTCATGGCATATTACCTAGTTGTGTTATAACTAACACTGAGTTATTTCAATGAGTTAGTAAACAAAATTAGTATCTCCTGAGAGACAAACTTGTGGAATAGATGGAAATGTAGGGTCATCTCCGTAATGTAAAATGAAGGATGCAGAAAATCTATTTCTCTCACTCACAATACATAATTCCAGAGCATTCACATATTAGTCCAGGGCACTGAATATACACATGTATGTAAACAATTTATCCCTTTGGATTAACAGATATTCTTCGCATAAAAGAAACAAAACCTGTATAAGTACACTTCCAGTAGATGAACCAAACAAGTATTTACAGAATACCTGCTCTATTCTCAGCTATGTGCTTACCCTTTATATACATATATATGTGTATATATATATGTATACACACACACACACACGTATATGCATACATACATATACAGACACAGATAAAATATAAGACACCATTCCTCCTCTTAAGCAAGAGCTGATAGTTTGGCTGGAAAAAAATAAAATGAACCCATGAAACAGCATCAAACAAAAAAGATCTATTACTTGAACTTTTAAATTATGGCCCCATGAGGGGGTCAGTCAGCAATTTTTTTCTGCAAAAATGCAGACAGCAAATATATTAGGGTTTGGGGAAAATAAAATCCATGTCAAGACTTACTCAGCTCTGCTACTGGACTAGGAAAGCAGCTGAAGACACTCTTAAATGGTGAATTTGTGTGTCTTCTGTGTTCCAGTAAAATTCTATTTATAAAAAATAGGTGGTAGGCTGGTATTCGCCTGCCAAAGTAGTTTACTGACTCTATGTCCATTTAATAAATGTGTTTACATTTTGTTAATGAAGTCCTGAGTAGAGCAGGATTTTATACTCATTTTTAGAATTTTTATAAAGTTTTTTTATTTAGTTGGCAGAGGCACAATGAGAGAGATACAAGCAGAGTGAGAGGTAGAAGCAACAGGGCTCCATCCTGGGACCCTGAGATTATGACTGAGTTGAAGGCAGAGGCTCATGACTGAGCCACCCAGGTGCCCCTCTCTTTTTAAAATACTTTTACTGAGGGACGCCTGGGTGACTCAGTTGGTTAGGCAGCTGCCTTCGGCTCAGGTCATGATCCCAGCGTCCTGGGATCGAGTCCCACATCGGGCTCCTTGCTCAGCGGGGAGCCTGCTTCTCCCTCTGCCTCTGCCTGCCATTCTGTCTGCCTGTGCTTGCTCTCTCCCCCTCTCTCTCTCTGATAAATAAATAAAATCTTTAAAAATAAATAAATAAAATACTTTTACTGAAATATATTGACATATAACATTGTGTACAGAGTATACAGTTTGTTAATTTGATACCTTATACACCGTAACATGATTGCCATTGTAGCAATAATTAGGTCCCCTATCTCATTACATAATCATCCTTTCTTTTTAGTGGTTGTAATAATTTAATTCCAGTCTTTTAGCAGGTTTGAGAATTATAACACAATATTGTTGTCTATATGCAGTATACATTGTATTGGATCTCTAGGCTTATTTACTATTCATTGCAAATTTGTACTTGAATATCTGTTCTATCTTCTCCAACTCCCATCCCCTAGTAACCACCATCTTATATTCTATCTTTATAGTTTGGCTTTTTTAGATTCCATTTATAAGTGATATCATACAGTACTTGTCTTTGTCTGGCTTATCTCACCGGGTGTAATAGGCACAGGGTTCACCTGTATTGTCCCAATAGGAAAATAGCCTTATTTTATTTCTAATGGATGAATGTATGTATATATATATAATCACACACACACACAGGTAAAAAAAATACTATCACAGTGATAAACACCCACTTTTGGCTGTCACTTTATCTTACTTTGTAGTAAGATGTTAGTGTGTATATATATAACATGTAATATATATATATGTACACACACATAATTCATTTATATACACACATTTATCTTGTATGTGTTTTCTTTATTTCAACAAAATCTTGAATTTTTTGTTGTACAAAAATTTATTCCTAGATATTTATTTGTTAAATTTATTTCCTAAATTTATTTGTTGTACAATTTATTCCTAGGTATTTTGTTGTTTTTTATGCTATTGTGAATAAAATAGTTTTACTTCTTTCGTTATTGATTTCATTATTAGTTTATAGAAATGCAGTTGATTTCTGTGTATTTATTTTATATCTAACATTATTGAAATCACTTACTAGTTCCAACAGGTGTTTGGTTTAGTCATTGGGATTTTCTATATATAAAATTGTGTATCTACAAATAGTGACGTTTTACTTTTTCCTCTCTGATTTTGATACATTTTATTTCTTTGTCTTGACTAATTGCTCTGGCTAGGACTTCCAGTGCTATATTGAACAAGATTAGTAAGAATAGGCATACTTGTCTTGTTCTTGATCTTAGGGAAAGGCTTTCAATTCTCCCCTTTGAGCATAATGTTAGCTGTAGGTTCATTAGATTTGGCCTTTATTATATTGATGTATGTTCCTTCTCTACTCAGTGTAATAAAGGTTTTTATCATAAAAGGATGCTTTTCTTTCATGAACAATTTTTTTAATGAAATCCATTTTATCTTCATTCTTTTTTAATTTTAGGTGTGTGTTTTCATGAAAATCTTTCCCAGCCAATGCCACAGTGGAATTATATTAAAAGGACTGAAAAGCCAACTTTAATCTTTGGTCAAAATTATGCCGGTTTTGAGCATTGAAAAGAAGAAGATAATATGATTGTTGAATGCTCATAAAATACTGAGGCAATAAAAATTAACAAATCCATAGTAATAGCCAAAAAGGGGGGGGGGGAACTAATTGTTTTCTTTTGCATTGCTATTAAATAAATTTTTCTTTGAAAAGTGGAAATCAAAGGGAAAATAAAATGCTGATATCTCTAACTTTCCCACTGACGCTGTATTTCAGAGTAGCCATATGACCCCAGTTAATGAAGGAAAGCTCTATTTTACATAAGACTCAGTTAATAATCATGAAGGGAGGGGCACCTGGATGGCTCAGTCAGTTAAGCATCCAACTCTTGATTTTGGCCCAGGTCATGATCTCTGCGTCATGGGGTTGAGCCCCATATTAGGCTCTGTGCTCAGCCTGGAGTCTGCTTGAGATTCTCTCTCTCTCTCTATTTCTCTCCCCTCACTCACACTCTCTCTCCCTCTCTTTAATAAATAAATAAAATATTTTTAAAAATAATCATGAAAGGAAGGATAAAATTAGGAAAAACATCAACATTTTGCAATGTCCAATAAAAGTATGTATTCAGACAAGGATTATGAATTAATTTTAAAACCATTGCACAAATGGTTGATTGAGGAATATGTGTCTGTATGGTGTCAAAGTGTACCACACAAGTTATTTCTTGGTTGCAAAGAGAAATTTTATTGAGTAATAAAGGAACAAGACTATCTTCTCCCCAATTTGGTGGCCAACTTTTAGTTTCAGTGATGGTTGGACCAGCCAGGTTATAAGTTATAGTAAATACAGTATATTGAATTATAAAGTTTAATGACACTATAAGAAAATATGAGGCAGTGCCCAAAAAGTCAAATTCCTGGGCATGAAATTGCGGTCCAATGAGACTTCCAAATCGTGACAAGCGATTCAACATACGGCCCTGGATTCAATAATATTCATAAAAACAACTGTGAAGGACAATTGAGGAATAGTAGAGTAAATTTAAATACAGATTTTCTCTTAGATGTCACTAAGGAATTATTCTTAATTAAGAATGATGATGTTGTTACTTTGTCTATGTAGTAAAACTACATGTACTTTTTAGAAATGCATGTTCATCTTTCGTGCATGGAATGTTGTAATATCAGTAAATTGCTTTTAAATGCTTTATAGTAACAAGGGCTATAAAAAAAGTTGTCCTCACTCCACCTACGCCACATCCTCCCATGCTCCTATTCCTGGCCCACTTTCTAGCACCGGTTGTATTGTTTTCTCCATGACAGTTATCACTAACTGGAAAGATCTGTTCAGTTGGTTGGTTGGTTGGATGGTTCATTGGTTGCCCATCTCCCTCCTCCAGAATATAAGTTTTACAAATTATGGGATCTTGCCTGTCTCATGCACAATTGTACTCTTAGCCCTTCAAGAATACATGGGACATAGCAGATGCTCAGTAAACATTATTAAAGGTAAACACTAGACACACACACACACACACACACACACACAGAGAAAACAGGAAACAAGAATCTTGTACTAAATCACAATTAATGTTTTATTTGTGAAATTTTTATTTTGAAAATTTCCTTTGCTTGGTGTGATATGTGGTTTCCTGTGGAAATAGGCTGATAAAATTAGGACAGGGATGCTTTTTTATTTAACATATGAATGGCGTTTACATTCCATACTGCCAGTTAACAAACAAAGGGGGTAAAAAGATGCAAAGATGTTTTTTTTTGAAATCACATGTGAACAGTCTGCCCTGCACTGCTGGAAGGCATCCCTGTGAAGTTCAAAGAGCTGAGTGTTCTAGCACCTGTTTCTGAGCTATAACCTGTTTACACTTTTCATAATAAGATGAAACTCAATGTTTTCAAAAAGCCAGTACATGAGCGTTCTAAACATATCCTGTTGGAATTAAATCTTCAGTCCTAAAAATAAAGCTTGCAGTGCTCAGATGAAAGAAAATTAAAACATTTTATTTAAAAAAATATGACACTAAAAATCATAATCCAAAGTAACTGCACCAGTGTGAATAGGAACATCTTTTCTGTCTACAGGAGGCATATATTACATTCAAGATCAGATTTAAATTTATAGACTGCAGAGACTTTTTGGCTCAGAAAAATACTAGTAACAGATTTTTGTCATATATAAAGAGACTAGATTCCAGAGAAAACTAATAATAAAACCATAAGCTTATCATTTTATGACTTGACATTGAAAAAATTCTGCCTTAAATAATAAAGGCCACCCAAAGATGCCTACCAGGTGACATGTCTAATGGTTCATTCTGTATCTCTTACTCTAATCAAAACATGAAGAGCTGGGAATAAGCACCACCAATACTGCATTCAGAACAGAAAATGATTTTGCATGGCCGTTTTGTCACCAATGGACAATTTCTCACAACCAGAATTCTGCTTCTCTCCTAAGTTTACTTGTTATTGAAAGGGAAGATTATAAAGAAGGGTACAGAAACACTCAGGGTAAGATCTAGTCAATAATGAGATGTAGAATCTGTCCTTTCCCCAGCCACAGAAACAGCAGCCATTCAACAAATACTTAGTGAGTTTTTACCACTTGCCATACACTATGTCAGGAGCTGATGATTCAGAGAACACAAGGAACATGGTCCTTGGCCTCAAAGGACATATACTGTGGTGGAAACTGCCCTGTTCTTATACTGTGCCCATCAGGAGCTACATGAGTGGGGGAAAATTTATCCTAATTCTATGCAGAAATAATCAGCAAGTCAAAGTTTTTTTTGTTTTTTTCAGGGTTTTTTTTTTTTAAGATTTTATTTTTTTTATTTGATAGAGACACAGTGAGAGAGGGAACACAAGCAGGGGAGTGGGAGAGAGAGAGAAGCAGGCTCCTGATGAGCAGGGAGACCGATGAGGGGTTCCATCCCAGCACCCTGGGATCATGCACTGAGCCAAACGCAGATGCTTAACAACTGAGCCACCAAGGTGTCCTGCAAGTCAAGATTTTAATCTGAGCATTTTTTTTTTAAAGTCACAGGGTAACCTGTTAAATAATTTGTTAATGCCATGATCTGAGTGTTTGTGTCCTCCCTTAATTCCTATGTTAAAATGCTAACCCCTAAAAGTAACAATGTTAGGACAGATGATTACATCAAGAGGGTAGAGGTCTGGTGAATGGGGTTAGTGCCCTTATAAATGAAATCTCACAGAGCTCCGTAGCCCCTTCCACCATGTAAGGATTCAAGAAATCTGCAATCCCTAAAAAAAAAAAAAAAAAAAAAAAAAAAAAAAAAAAGTTTAAAAAAAGAAATCTACAACCCCAAAGAGGACCCTCCTTGAAACATAACAATGCTGGTGCCTTGATCTTGGACTTCCCAGCCCCCAAATACCAGTCTGTGTTATTTTGCCACAGCAACCAAAAGAATAAGACAGCTAATGTGTTAAATGTGTGTATCATCTGGAGATTGATGAAGCATTGTAAAAAAAAAAATGTTTATCAAAGTTTAAGGCAAAGATGATGAATTTATTAGAAAGAGTTATCATTCAATATATTCATTGATGTCAGTGTAATATAATGAAAAGTGGACAGCTTAAAAATACCATACACCTGCCTAAATATTGCAAATGTATAAAGGCAAAATTATAACTAACATGAAAATCTAATATAATTTGTTCCAGGAATACAAAGAGACCTCTTTGTAAATTAATTTACTATATTAATATAATCATCTAGATGGATGTCCCAAGGATTTTAAAATAATTCATCATTCATTCAGAATAGGAAAAAATTTTCTTGACCTGATAAAGAGGGTCAGAAACCAATAGCAAACACTAGACTATAACAGTGTTCCCTCCAATGTTTCCAATGTGAAAAATAAAACCTATCTTTTAGCTTTATCGTGAGGAATAAATAAGGTCATGCCCATAAGATACTTATAACAATGTTTGACGCACAACAAATAGTCTTTTTTTCCTCTTATGTTTAAAAGCACTGGAATCATTCTTAGCTCATGAGTCATACCAAAAGAGACCAAGGACCAGATTTGGCCATGGGCCATAGTTTAACAACCTTTAATCTAGAAGTCTAAAAATAGCACAAAATATGTACAAAAAATTGGGGGGGGGATGTTTTCAGACCAGAAGCTCTCAGCAATATTCAAGTATTGAAAACATACCAATCAATGTTCTGACAACAATGATATTAACATAAAAATCAAAAACAAAAATATATTCAAATAACCTTGAGTCAAAAAAAAAAAGTAAGAAAATTAGAAAATATTTAGGAGTGCCTGCCTTCTGGTCAGGTCATGATCCCAGGGTCCTCGGATCAAGTCCCCCACACATACCCATCGGGCTCCCTGCTAAGCAGGGAACCTACTTCTCCCTCTACCTCTGCTGCTCCCCCTGCTTGTGCTGTCTGTCTGTCTGTCTCTCTCTCAAATACATAAAGAAAAATCTTTTAAAAAGAAAATTGGAAATATTTAATTGATAAAACAGTAAAATTTTGTGGCGTGTCTGTCTCTGTGTTAGAAAAGAATTATTTTTCAATTTTTTATGAGGTGTAAATCACATAAAACATGTCACATCAAACATTATATCATGTTTAGGTGTACAATATAAGGATTTCATGTTTTTATGTACTGCAAAATGATTACCACAACAAATCTAGTTAATATCCATTGCCATATATAGCTACCAATCATTTTCTTGTAATGAGAAACTTACAGATCTACACTTATAGCAACTTTCAAATATGTAATACAGTATTATCAACTGTACTTGCCATTCTGCATAATACATCCCCATGACTTATTTATTTTATAACTAATTGTTGGTACCTGTTAGTCCCCGTACCCATTTCTCCCTCCCAATAACCCCTGTCTCTGGCAACCACCAGTCTGTTCTGTGTATTTATAAGGTTGGTTCTGTCTTCTTTTTTTTTTTTTTTAATTTCTTTTCAGCGTAACAGTATTCATTGTTTTTGCACCACACCCCGTGCTCCATGCAATCCGTGCCCTCTCTAATACCCACCACCTGGCTCCCCCAACCTCCCACCCCCTGCCACTTCAAAACCCTCAGGTTGTTTTTCAGAGGCCATAGTCTCTGATGGTTCACCTTCCCTGTTTGTGTCTTCTTGTTTTTTGTTTTTGTTTTTGTTTAGATTCTACATCTAAGTGAGCTCATACGGTATTTGTCTTTCTCTAAATTATTTCACTTAGCATAATGTCTTCAAGATCCATCTATGTTATCACAAATGACAAGAGTTCGTTCTTCTTTATGACTGAATAATATTCTACTGTGAGCATATTTGTGTGTGTGTGTGTGTGTGTGTATCTATGATACATTGTCATCAATTCATCCATCCATGGAATTTAGGTTGTTTCCATATCTTAGCTATTATAAATAATGTTGCAGTAAGCAGAATCATATGGTAGTTCTCTTTTTAATTTGTTGAGGAAAGTCCACACTGTTTTCCATAGAGGCTTCACCAATTTATATTCCTAAGAGTGCACAAGGGTTCCCTTTTCTCTACATGTTTGCCAACACTTGTCATTTATCTTTTTGCTACTAACTATTCTAATAGTGGTTTTGGATTGCATTTCCCTGGTGTTTAGTGATGTTGAGCATATTTTTATGTACCTGTTGGCCATCTATAGATCTTCTTTAGAAAAATATCATTCAGATCTTCTGCCCATTTTTAATTGGATTATTTGGTGCCTTAGCTATTGAGTTGTATGAGTTCTTTATATATTTTTGGATGTTAATACCTTATCAGATACATATTTTGTAGATATTTTCTCCCTTTCAGTAGGTTGCCTTTTCATTTTGATGATGGTTTCTTTTACTATGCAGAAGCTTTTAGTTTGATATAACCCCTCTTGCTAATTTTTGTTTTTATTACCTTTGCTTTTGGTGTCAGATCCAAAAAAATAATCATGAGATGGATGTCAAGGAGCTTACTATCTATGTTTTCCCACCACCCAGGGGTTTTATGATTTCAGGTTGTATATTCAAGTCTTTAATCCATTTTGAGTTAATTTTTGTGTATGTTGTAAGATGGTGGCCCATTTTCATTCTTTTACATGTGAATGTCCAGTCTTCTCAACATCATTAATTAAGGTGTCCTTTCTTCCTTGTATATTCTTGCCTCCTTTGTCATGAATTAATTGGCCATATATGCATGGGTTTATTTCTGGGCTCCCTATTTTGTTCATTGATTTGTGTGTTTGTTTATATGCTAGTATCACAATATTTTGATTACTATAGCTTTGTAATATAATTTGCAATCAGGGAGTGTGAGGTCCCTAGGTTTTCCCCCCAAGTCTCTAGCTTTTTCCCTCTAGCTTGGCTATTTGGGGTCTTTGTGGTTCCTCATAAATTTTATAATTATTTGTTCTAATCCTGTGAAAAATGCCATTGGAATTTTGATAGGCATTGTATTGAATCAGATTGCTTGGAACTGTATGGACAGTTTTAGATTGAGACACTGTATTTTTCTCTTTCAGCTTCTTAATGATGCTAACCTACTATGTTCTGGCATCCATTCTTTTTGATTAGAAGCCAATATTATTTTTTTTTTAATTTTTTATTTTTTATAAACATATATTTTTATCCCCAGGGGTACAGGTCTGTGAATCACCAGGTTTACACACTTCACAGCACTCACCAAATCACATACCCTCCCCAATGTCCATAATCCCACCCCCTTCTCCCAAACCCCCTCCCCCCGGCAACCCTCAGTTTGTTTTGTGAGATTAAGAGTCACTTATGGTTTGTCTCCCTCCCAATCCCATCTTGTTTCATTTATTCTTCTACCCACTTAAGCCTCCATGTTGCATCACCACTTCCTCATATCAGGGAGATCATATGATAGTTGTCTTTCTCCGCCTGACTTATTTCGCTAAGCATGATACGCTCTAGTTCCATCCATGTTGTTGCAAATGGCAAGATTTCATTTCTTTTGATGGCTGCATAGTATTCCATTGTGTATATATACCACATCTTCTTGATCCATTCATCTGTTGATGGACATCTAGGTTCTTTCCATAGTTTGGCTATTGTGGACATTGCTGCTATAAACATTCGGGCGCATGTGTCCCTTTGGATCACTACATTTGTATCTTTAGGGTAAATACCCAATAGTGCGATTGCTGGGTTATAGGGCAGTTCTATTTTCAACATTTTGAGGAACCTCCATGCTGTTTTCCAGAGTGGCTGCACCAGCTTGCATTCCCACCAACAGTGTAGGAGGGTTCCCCTTTCTCCGCATCCTCGCCAGCATCTGTCATTTCCTGACTTGTTGATTTTAGCCATTCTGACTGGTGTGAGGTGATATCTCATTGTGGTTTTGATTTGTATTTCCCTGATGCCGAGTGATATGGAGCACTTTTTCATGTGTCTGTTCGCCATCTGGATGTCTTTTTTGCAGAAATGTCTGTTCATGTCTTCTGCCCATTTCTTGATTGGATTATTTGTTCTTTGGGTGTTGAGTTTGCTAAGCTCTTTATAGATTCTGGACACTAGTCCTTTATCTGATATGTCGTTTGCAAATATCTTCTCCCATTCTGTCAGTTGTCTTTTGATTTTGTTAACTGTTTCCTTTGCTGTGCAAAAGCTTTTGATCTTGATGAAATCCCAGTAGTTCATTTTTTCCCTTGCTTCCCTTGCCTTTTGCGTTGTTCCTAGGAAGATGTTGCTGCGGCAGAGGTCGAAGAGGTTGCTGCCCATGTTCTCCTCAAGGATTTTGATGGATTCCTTTCGTACATTGAGGTCCTTCATCCATTTTGAGTCTATTTTTGTGTGTGGTGTAAGGAAATGGTCCAATTTCATTTTTCTGCATGTGGCTGTCCAATTTTCCCAGCACCATTTATTGAAAAGGCTGTCTTTTTTCCATTGGACATTCTTTCCTGCTTTGTCGAAGATTAGTTGACCATAGAGTTGAGAGTCTATTTCTGGGCTCTCTATTCTGTTCCATTGATCTATGGGTCTGTTTTTGTGCCAGTACCATGCTGTCTTGATGATGACAGCTTTGTAATAGAGCTTGAAGTCCGGAATTGTGATGCCACCAACGTTGGCTTTCTTTTTCAATATCCCTTTGGCTATTCGAGGTCTTTTCTGGTTCCATATAAATTTTAGAATTATTTGTTCCATTTCTTTGAAAAAGATGGATGGTACTTTGATAGGAATTGCATTAAATGTGTAGATTGCTTTAGGTAGCATAGACATTTTCACAATATTTATTCTTCCAATCCAGGAGCATGGAACATTTTTCCATTTCTTTGTGTCTTCCTCAATTTCTTTCATGAGTACTTTATAGTTTTCTGAGTATAGATTCTGTGTCTCTTTGGTTAGGTTTATTCCTAGGTATCTTATGGTTTTGGATGCAATTGTAAATGGGATTGACTCCTTAATATCTCTTTCTTCTGTCTTGCTGTTGGTGTAGAGAAATGCAACTGATTTCTGTGCATTGATTTTATATCCTGACACTTTACTGAATTCCTGTATAACTTCTAGCAGTTTTGGAGTGGAGTCTTTTGGGTTTTCCACATATAGTATCATATCATCTGCGAAGAGTGATAATTTGACTTCTTCTTTGCCGATTTGGATGCCTTTAATTTCCTTTTGTTGTCTGATTGCTGAGGCTAGGACCTCTAGTACGATGTTGAATAGCAGTGGTGATAATGGACATCCCTGCCGTGTTCCTGACCTTAGCGGAAAAGCTTTCAGTTTTTCTCCATTGAGAATGATATTTGCGGTGGGTTTTTCATAGATGGCTTTGATGATATTGAGGTATGTGCCCTCTATCCCTACACTTTGAAGAGTTTCGATCAGGAAGGGATGCTGTACTTTGTCAAATGCTTTTTCAGCATCTATTGAGAGTATCTTATGGTTCTTGTTCTTACTTTTATTGATGTGTTGTATCACATTGACTGATTTGCGGATGTTGAACCAACCTTGCAGCCCTGGAATAAATCCCACTTGGTCGTGGTGAATAATCTTTTTAATGTACTGTTGAATCCTATTGGCTAGTATTTTGTTGAGTATTTTCGCATCTGTGTTCATCAGAAGCCAACATTATTTTAATGGTTGTTTTTATCCTCTTTATAGCTTCCTCTTATGGAAACTGAGACCATTGTCTCAAAAATAATATTTTCCACAATATTATTTCTTCTGACCCATATGGACAAGATATCTTTCCATTTATTTGTGTCTTCTTCAGTGTCTTTCTTCAGTTCATTTTTAATTTATCAGTATTTTACCTTCTTGGTTAAAATTATCCCTAGGTATTTTATTCTTTTGATGTGATTATAAATAGTATTACCTTCTTAATTTATTTCCTAATTTCCCTTCCTGGTAGCTTATTATTACTATATAGAAATGTAACAGATTTTTTATAAATTAATTTGTATCCTGCAACTTTGCTGAACTTATTTGTTTGTTTGTTTATTATGTTTATTTGAATGGGGTTTTTTTGTGTGTGGAGTCTTTGGGGTTTTCTAAGTAATAATATTGTATCATCTGCAAATAATTGTATTTTTTTCTTGCCAGTTTGGATGACTTTATTTCTTTTTCTCATCCAGCTTCTGTGGCCAGGACTCCCAATACTATGTTTAATGTAAGTGATGAGAGTGGGGATCCTTTTCTTATTCCTGATATTAGTGGGAAAACTTTCAGCTTTCCATAATTGAATATAATACCTACAGTTTTGTTAAATATGGCCTTTATTAGGATGAGATGTGTTTCTTCTATACCCATTTTATTGAGAGTTGTTATCATAAATGGATATTGAATTATATCAAATGGCTTTTTCTACATTATTGAGATGATCATATAATTTTTATCCTTTATTTTGTTCATGTGGTATATTACATTGATTTGCAGACACTGAACAGTTCTTGCATGCCTGAGGAGATCTCACTGGATCATGGTGTATGTTCCTTTTAGTGTATTGTTCAATTTACTTTACAAATATTTTGTTCAGGAATTTTGCATATATGTTCATCAGAAGCATAGGTCTATAATTTTCTTGTGGTGTCCTTGTCTGGTGTTGGTGTTAGGGTAATGCTGCCTCATATAATGAGTTTGGAAGTGTTTCTTCTTCTCTATTTGGAGGAGTCTGAGAAGTGTTGGTATTAATTCTTTACATGTTTGGTAGGATTCACCAGTGAAGCCATCTGGTCCTGGACTTTGTTTGCTGGGATATTTTTGATTACTGATTCATTTTTCTTACTAATAATCTGTCTGTCCATATTTTTTATTACTTTATGATTTAGTCTTGGAAGTTTGCTTCTAAGGACTTATCCATTTAGGAAGAATTATGTTAAATCAATGGTCTCAGTTTCCATAAGAGGAAGCTATAAAGAGGATAAAAACAACCATTAAAATAATGTTGGCTTCTAATCAAAAAGAATGGATGCCAGAACATAGTAGGTTAGCATCATTAAGAAGCTGAAAGAGAAAAATACAGTGTCTCAATCTAAAACAGAGGTAAGCAAATGAAACAGGAATCAGGAAATATTTTAGTTTTTGCAGGGCAAGAGTTAAAACTGAGCTACCGTTTTTTACCAAAACCTGAAACAATATGAAGAGCAACTTAACCTAAGAAAAAAACCATATAAGTATAAGAATGAAAAACAATAGAGCAGGAAATGGACTAATAAGAGAGAATATCAACCAAGTAAAATATGGGTGTGGTAATGTTTTTAAAAGCTGATAACCTCCACCAAGATTTATCAAGGAAAAAAAATAGAGAAAGCAAAAATTATCAATATCAGGAAGCAAAAGGGAAAAATGTACCAAAATATAAAAATATTGAAAGGAATTTACAGATAAAGCAACAAAAGAATGTTATAAGCAATGTTTTGTCAATAAACTTGAAAATTAGTATGAAACATTATAATTTCTTCCAACATATCAATACAACCTATCTTCCAACCATCGATACAACCTATCAAAATTGACCCAAGATGAATTTTTAAAATTAAGTAACCCACATCAATGAAGGAATATTTATATCATCATAAACTTTCTTACATATGCAAAAAAAGAAAAGAAAATCTCCAGCCTATGATGGCTTCAATGCTGAAATCATTCATACATTTAAAGAAGAAATAATAAAGATGTCTGAGTGGCTCAGTTGTTTAAGTGTCTGCCTTCAGCTCAGGTCATGATCCCACGGTCCTGGGATCAAACTCCATGTTGGGCTCTCCTCTCAAGCATCTGTTCCTGTTTCTCCCTCTCCCTCTGACCCTTCCCCCTACTTGTGCTCTTACACTCTTTATCTCTTTCAAATGAATACATTAAAAGTCTTTAAAAAATTCAATAAGATATTGTTACATTGAGTCTAGCACTATATGAAAAAGATAATGCATTTTAACTAGGTGGAGTTCTCCTCACAGGAATGCAAGGTTGGCTTCACATTCAAAAATCAATAGTATAATTCAGTACATGAATAAAACGAACATGAATAGAATGAAAGAGAAAAAAATCAAATAATCACTTCATAGTTATAGTAAAGTATTTTACAGAAGTCAACACTCTTCACTGATTTAAAGAAAAAGTTGTATTCCTACATTCATATTAATAAAGAAATATTAAATCCTTATGATTGGAATAAAGCAAGACTGTTCATTTTCACCACTTCATATAACAATGTAGTAAAGGTTCTAGCCAGTTTATTAAAGAAAGAAAAGCATTTTAAAATTTCATAAATATTGAAAAGAAACAGAACTGTCAACATTAGTAGACAACATGATTATGTACATAATATAAAGAATTTAGTAAGGTTTCAGGATGAAAGATCAATATATAAAATCAGTTGTATTTATGTATTGTAGCAATGAATAATGAGAAGATGAAAAAAAACCCATTACAATAGAATTTTTAAAAATCATATACCTAAGGGCACCTAGGTGGTTCAGTCATTAAGTGTTTGCCTTCAAGCTGGGTCATGATCCCATGGTCCTGAGATCAAGTCCTACATCAGGCTCCCTGAAGCAGGGAGCCTGTTTCTCCCTCTATCTGCTCCCCCTACTTGTGTTCTCTCTCTCTCTCTCTCACTGTCAAATAAGTAAATAAAACCTTCATAAAAAAGCCATATACCTAGAAACTAATCTGGCAAAACACATCATAAATCTTTAAAATAATTGCTCATAGAAATGAAAAATCAAAATAACAGAGAAATAGACCAAGTTGATTATACATCTTGTTAAGATATCTATTCTCTTCTATTGATTTTTGGATTCAACACAGTTTTAATCAAAATTCTAGCAGAATTTTTTAAAGAAATTTGTAAGCTAATTCTATAATTTATTTGGAAATATGAAGAGCATATGCTAGTAAAAAACTCTTAAAGTAGTAAAATAAAGGTGGAGGAAATTCACTACCTTATTTCAAAAGAGCTACCAATATTAATTGTTCTGTATCTGAATCTAGGCTGTACCATATGGCCATAATAACAGATAAATATTGATGAATGGGGTCCAAAATGTCTCCACATATGTGGGATCAGTTGATTTTCTATAAAAGCAGAAGTCATGTGCATGGGGAAAATAGAGACTGACTCTTCAAAAAAAAAATATTACTGGGGTAACTGACCCTGCATATTCAAAATTAATTTGAAATAGTCAAAAAATCTAAAAAATACTGGAATTTTTCAAAGATTTATTTGAAGGAGAGACAGAAAGAGCACATGCATGTGCAGCACATGCATATACAGGGGAAAGAACAGAACCAGAAAGAGAGGGGATCTTCAAGTTGACTCCCCATTGAGTACAGAGTCGGAAGCAAGGCTTGACCTCACCACCCATGAGATCATAGACCTGAGCTGAAACCAAAAGTCAGATGTCTAACTGACTGAGCCACCCAGTCACCCCAACAAAGAAATTTTAAAAAAAAAAACATAAGAGATTATGCTGAGTGAAATAAGTCAAGCAGAGAGAGTCAATTATCGTATGGTTTCACTTATTTGTGGAGCATAACAAATAGCATGGAGGAAATGGGGAGATAGAGAGGAGAAGGGAGTTGGGGGAAATTGGAAGGGGAGGTGAACCATGAGAGACTATGGACTCTGAAAAACAATCTGAGGGTTTTGAAGGGGCGGTGGGTGGGAGGCCGGGTTACCAGGTGGTGGGTATTATAGAGGGCACGGATTGCATGGAGCACTGGGTATGGTGCAAAAATAATGAATACTGTTATGCTGAAAATAAAAATAAATTTAAAAAAACATAAAATGTATTAAAGATAAAAAGATAAGGTTATTTAGACCTCATTAAAATTAAAAATATCTTTTTATCAAAAGACATCATTAAAAAACTAAGTAGGGAAATCCTTGCTTGGAAAATATATTCTCACCACAAATATCTGGAAAGGACCTCATACTCAGTATATCTAAACAAAATTCCCAAAAATCAACACTAAAAATATGAACAACATACATTTTGAACAGATACTTCATAAAAAATAATATACCAATAACTAATAAGGACGTGAGAAGTTTCTCCAAATCATTAGTAATCAGGGAGATTCAAAATAAAAGATAACACTACACATTCAAGAGAATGATTCAGATTTAAAGGACTTGTAACACCTTATGTTTGTGAGAAGAAAAAGAATTCTTCTTGTTTTAATGTGCTGCTGATGGAAATGTAGAATAGAATGACCAAATCAATAATTTCCTACAAAATTAAATATTTAGTGACACTGTATCCCAACAATTTTATTCCTACATATTTTTGTACAAAAATCATCATCATCATCATCATCATCGGAGCAGTCTTAGTTATAGTGGCCAAAATCTGGGGGAGAAAAAAATCTATCAAAGGAAAATGGGGAAACATTGTATATTTAAATCATGGAATACTACCCAGCAATGAAAAGAAGTGAAGTATTAAAATATACAACATGGATAAATCTCAAAAATTAATAATGAGTAAAAGAACCAGATACAAAATAACAGATACTTTATTATTTCATTTATATTAAGTTTGTATAACAGTTATAATGAACCATTACCAGTAGAAATCAGAATAGTGGTTGGTTCAGAGGCACATGGGATCTTTTTGGGTTATTCTAGGTCATTATAATACTCTAATCTTGTTTGGGTACATCATGTAAAGTCAATGAACTAAATACTTAAGATCTGTGCATTTTATACTTTGTAAATCACACTTTCAAAAGTATCATAAAGGAATAAAAATAAATATAAAACAAAACCAATATGTGCAAATATATGGAAACATTGTGAATATATTTAATGCCACTGAACTGTAAACTTACAGCTGGTTAAAATGACTAATATTGTGTTATGCATATTTAACTGCAATTTTTTAAAAAATGTATGGGAAATAATCATGAATTCACCCAACACTGATACCAGTGGTCACAATGGAAAGTAATTTTGAAGGACGGGACTGCAGGAAGTTTCACCTTTAACCTGTAAGCTTCACCATTTACCTGTAAACATCCAACTTTCTCATTTGTAGTATTTTCTTTACATGGAAAAATGCAAAAAAATAAGAAAAGTAACTCTTGATCTCCTCACTTTTCAAACTCCTCTATTATCTAGTAACTGTAAAACAGTCCAAGAGTAAAGAAGTCTAAATCTGAGCCGGAAATATTTCCGGGTCTTTCACCCTGCCCCATTCCCTTGCTTCCTCCCCATCCTCACCCTTACCCTGGCTTACTTTACCCCCATTATAGTGTCTACAAAGGAATCTCTAATTAAATCATTGTATTATCATCTTTAAGTCGGAGGAACATCTTCTGTGCAGTTTGGCCAGTGATTTTGCTGGGTCGGGGCAGGAGTTTTTTAGTATCCTTTAATGGGCTTTAAGATAGAACCAAAGAACTTGCTTTTATTTATGCCTCTGGTGCTTCCTTGACTCAGGTTCCCTGGAACTAATGATTCTTGACTGGCCTACCTTCCTTCAAAGATAGAAATCTCCTTCATACATGTTTTTCTTTCCCATTCTTTCTTTCCTTCTTGCCTTCCTTCCCTTTTCTCCTCCTCTCTTTTCCCTCTTTCTCCTGTTCCTCCTGGCCCTCCTTCCCCTGCTCCTTCTCCAGGAGAGGCTCACTTCAGGTTGGGAACCCCCAGTTCTGCATCCCTGATTGAAGGTTGAACTGGAAGTCCGGAGAACCTCACTGAAAGTGCAGTCCAGCTTTGGAGCTTCCCAGTCTCTGAAGCTAGAATGAGATGATCCCATATTGCTAGGACTCTCAAAGGCCTAGCAAAAGCACACGTAAAGTCCTCTCTGGAGGAAGATAACATTGTCTGAACCTTCAAATTACTTCTATAAACAATTTTGCAATTGCAAAATCTGGCATAAACTAAACAATAGCTAAGCACCCAAGGAGACATGAACACATGAAGGAGAATGAGCAGAAATGTCACGCAACATAATCAGACCCAGAGGACCTCTGGAAATTAATGTCAACAAAACAGGGATTTTAAAATAAGAATGAATCAATCAAACAAACAAATGGTACTTCTGTTTCTAAAAATCACCCTTGGGGTGCCTGGGTGGCTCAGTGGGTTAAGCCTCTGCCTTCGGCTCAGGTCATGATCTCAGGGTCCTCGGATCGAGCCCCGCATGGGACTCTCTGCTCAGCAGGGAGCCTGCTTCCTCCTTGTGCACTCTCTCTCTCTGCCTGCCTCTCTGCCTACTTGTGATCTCTGTCTAATAAATAAATAAAATCTTTTAAAAAAATAAAAAATAAAAATCACCCTTAATAAATGTACCTAGGAAGGAAATTCTAAGAGAAATGAGAAATGAGTAAAGCATTCAGAGGTCCTTTGTCTTCGAGTCCTGTTTTGGGTAGTGAATGAAGGAAGTACATTCCCAGGGCTCTGGTGTGGGACATTTGTGGAGGTGGGAGGGTGAAGGACACTAATGGGAAGGAGAAAGAAGAATTGGGTTCTGGAATCTCACCTTGCCTACACTTTGCTTTAGGTGATGTGTCTAAAGAGGGACCCTAGGATCTTGTTCCTTTCTCTGGATATAATTCAGAAGCATTGATCTAGACCTTCAAAGCTTGAAGGCATTTCCAGGACTTGAAGAATAAGACAAGACATACTTAATGATTTGGACAAATATAAGACTTATGCGAAAATTTTGGAGCTTCAGCCATTCAGAAGAAAGTAGTTTGGGTATCCTCCAATGCTCAGACTCAACCATAGCATCACTACAACCTTTACTTATCAAAGTATCATATTGCCTACTTGATTATGAGCTTCGTGATATCTAGACCTAGGTCTCTCTTACTATGTTTTTCCCAGTATTTATCATGGACTTGGTATTGAGCAGAGATTTAAGAAAGTTTCGATACAGAAATATGCAGTCACAAAACTTACAGCATTCGGTGAGACTCTCATTACCATATTTTATGTTCATCAAATTGAACTGTATTGAGATTAACCTATGCAAAGTCACTCAGGTCGGTGAATAAAACAGTACTCAATTCAACACTTAATAATAATAGATAAATTTATATAACACAACTATATACTAAGCACTATTCTAAGAATTTTACATGTATTAACTTTTAAATAATTTTATTTACTAAGTATTTTAGGATCCTCATTTTTACAAATAAGAAACACAGAAAGGCTAAGTAATTTTCTCAGGCTCATGTGACTAGTAAAGGGCAGGTGTTCAGGCCCCAGAGCTCAACCTATTAACTACCACTTCCAATTCAATGAGAAAAAAAATTAGGGATTTAATCCTAGATTTCTTCTTTCTACGTGAGCTCATAATACAACGCTGCCCCCTTTCCGAAAGGCAATTTCTTCAATTAGAACTTTGTCTTGACTCTGACTTTTGTTCTCTTAAGTGAAGGGCTCATGTTAAATATTTTTATTTGTTTTCATATGTTTGGTAGGTTAGGGATTTTTATTTTTTATAACATATTAAAAATGTGATTTGTATCACCACTTCCTCTGTGTATATATACCACATCTTGATCCATTCATCTGTTGATAGACATCTAGGTTCTTAAGTAAATGAAACAAGATGGGATTGGGAGGGAGACAAACCATAATTGACTCTTAATCTCATAAAAGAAACTGAGGGTTGCTGGGGAGAGGGGGGTTGGGAGAAGGGGGGTGGGGTTATGGACATTGGGGAGGGTATGTGCTTTGGTGAGTGCTGTGAAGTGTGTAAACCTGGTGATTCACAGACCTGTACCCCTGGGGATAAAAATATATGTTTATAAAAAATTAAAAATTAATTTTAAAAAACCTAGGGAAAAAAATGTGATTTGTGTATATGATGTGCTGAATGGAAATGTGCTATCTCCTAAATGAGTGGGTTTTAGAGGAAACTAGTCAGTTCCATCCTATCCAACTGTGACAAAATGAAATAAACTGACAGTACTTTCTTTCTGCATGAAGTTTTACTTAAAATGTTTGACAAACCTGCTAACCATACTAAATAAACCTTTTCCAAAGGACTTCACATTTTTTACATGTGCATGTAGCATAGTTTGCAAATATGGGATACAGTGTTTGCAGTGACATACAAGGTGGACTCTATCATTTTTGCAATTTTTAAAAATACATATTTATTTGTTTATTTGACAGAGCACAAGCAGGGGGAGCTGCAGGCAATGGCAGAGGGAGGCACAGGCCCCCCATGGAGCAGGGAGCCTGATGCAGGGCTTGATCCCAGAACCCCAGGATCATGACCTGAGCAGAAGACAGGTGCTCAACCAACTGAGCCACCCAGGGACCCCTGGTCTAGTGACTTTTAAGCTACTGGTTTCAGTTAAGGGTGCATTGCCAATACTGGATGCTTTTCCTGCTGAGGACCATTGGTGTGTTTTTCAAAATACTAAACTATGTTTACTATTCTACACATACATATTTTTATGTAGACAAAAGACATTAATTTGCTATGTCAGAATGTCAATTTCAGGTGAGTATCAAATATATGCTATATATCTGTAGTTTTATGTACTCAATATATATAAAGTCTTCTGTTTCAAACTTATTTAAATGTCAATTTTTTTCAACAGGAAATGTGAAAATTGTTATCTACCAGAAAGGTGAAAATTGTTATCTACTTAAGTCCAATATAGAGCATAAAGAGGATTTTCATAGAACTAAAGCAGCATTTACTAAATTTAAATAAAAGGAAGTAGTCTATGATAATATAGTATTTGAAAAAATTGCAACAGAGTTGGGGAAATCTCTTCATGTTATTAAGAAGAGTGAAGCAAGAGGAAAGCATTTAAGTGAACTGAGAAATGTATTCCCCCATGGGATGAGATATCCCATTAGTGCAAATGTGGCCCTGAACTCTGTATGAAGATGAACCTTAGGTCAAAAGCAATGCAATCTGTGGAACTCAATTCAACCACATTCCAGCTAATACTGTACCAGGGAAGGCTTTTAGGGGCTCATCATTTCTTATCACCTATTGCAGTTCCCAAAGGTCAGGACTGCTTTAATTGCACTTAAAACTAAATACAAGAAAAGTACTAATACAGTGGACTTGTGTTTTTTTTGTTTTGTTTTGTTTTGTTTTTTGCTGATTTTGTGGTTTCTTTAAACAAGATGAATATTCCATTGAGAAAGTACCTGGATTACCACAAACAGTGATCACCATACTCCATATCATACAGCACCCTCCAAATCCATTCTCCATTCTTTTCCACAGATGCAAGAAGTCAGCCTGTAAGGACCACAGCAAGTGATTGATTCCTCCATAGCTTGCTATTGGGTAGGTCAATCGGGAGCCCAGAGGATCAAAAGGAGAGAGAAGAATGCAGTTGGTTTGCCTCAGGATGGTCCTCTTCCTTGACAGAAGGTCAGTTTCCCTCAAAACGTATGATTTTCTCTTTTCAATTCCAGCACTCGGAGGGGGGCCACATCCCTACTGAGATGAGTCCCAAAGTTCTACACTACCTCTACTACCTCTTGAAATGTCTCTCTACCATGATCACACGTCTTTTCTGCACTCCCCTTATGCAACATGCCCCACTCCCCACCAAGTGAATTATCCCAGCTGGAGTGTGCCGTCTGGTTCTACTTGGGGTGCTGGTGTGTTAAATTAATAACACAATGGGGCATCTGGGTGGCTCAGTGGGTTGAGCCTATGCCTTTGGCCCATGTCATGATCTCCGGGTCCTGGGATTGAGCCATGTATCGGGCTCTCTGCTCGGAGGGGAACCTGCTCCCCCCCACCCCCGCCTGCCTCTCTGCCTACTTGTGATCTCTGTCAAATAAATAAATAAAATCTTTATAAATAAATAAATAAAATTAATAGCACAATAAAAATGTTTTAAGCTCTCAGATGTAGTACATTAGCATTTAGAAGTAGTATTAAAATTCTTCTGTGAATCAGGAATATATAACCACCTTTTACTTGTAAAAGTTTAAAACATTTTAACTAAAATAACCAGAGAACTTACTAAATCCCTTTTTTATCCTTTACTGGACAATATAAATGATATATCAAATTCTGACTTAAAAGACTGTTCTTCATCTTTTTATTGACCACTTGTTATATACCAGGCACTCTGTTAAGCTATGGAGATGTAAGGATTGATAAGAAAATGATCCCTGCCTCTGAGGAGCTCACATGTATCCGCTGATAATTATAATGGCATGTGACAAGTATGAAAATGAATAAGAGAAAGAACATTATAAAAACTCACCTTGAGAATCCATGAGAGAGTGTCCTGCAGGAAGAGGGACTATTTTAAAAGATGTAAGAAACTGAACCCTTTTATGGCCTTGAGAGAAGGAGCAAATTCCTGAAAGAGATACCAAAGAATTGAGTTAAGAGAAAGAACAAAAGTAAGGTGTCATAAGCTAATGGCATGTCTCTAAAAAAAAAAAAAAAGAAATAGTTTAACAAGAGATATCTTCTGTTTACGTGCATGATGCATGGTAGAGTATTTTAAATTATTAAAATCAGTTCAAGCGCTGAAGTCCAGAAGGACTCTATCTCAACCTGAGGATTTATTATCACTCAGCCATCTGTGACCAATAGTCCCTACAGAATTGTTCCAAATTTATTTTCTAAAGTTAAATCTATGATAGAAAAAAAAAAAAAACTGACACCTTTTCAGTAGGTGAACATCTGGATTCATTTTGAACAGGTAAGAACCAGATACCTGCTATTTTAAATTTTTAATGAGCATAAGGAATAATGTAGAAATACTTTATTGTAATAAATATTGTAATAAAGTAGAAATAATTACCTAGTTAAACTGGAAGAATACTAAAATGTCTAAAAACTGCAGAATACAGTTTTAAAGATTTCTTTGTAAAACAACAGGCCATTGGGGGAAAAAATGTTTAATTTAGATTGGGTAGTCCCCAACTTTCTTTAAAATGAAAGATTGGTAATTTAAAAGATTATCTTAAAAATGCATTTCAAATATGAATGTCTGCAAGTTAGGTAACATGCGTATAATAGGGCTGGTGAAGGGATGGAGAGTAAAAATACTATAGAAACATTGTTAATTATAACCTCCCTGAGACCAAGGAATTAGGAGCCTAAGAGTTATCAGAACCAGCAGTTTGAATACAGTACCAGCATTCCTTAACACAGGGAAATTTTGTCCAAATGTCCACTTTTCCATGGGCATACATAATTACAACCAAGATCCTTTCTACAGAAAGTATACCAATTTTCACTCCCACTAAACAGTCTATGAAGTGTTGCCAACAGTGAGTAGCAACTGTTTTTCAGTTGTAGCTGATAGGTGCAGGATTGTGTTAAACATTGTTATTACAAACTGTATAAATCTAATGAGACTAAAATTGTTTTCAACTTTCAATCACTTGTGAGATGTATCTGTGTGTGTGAATCAGTTGTTTTACATTGCCGTTCTTTTAAATTGGCCATATCAATATCATTTCATTTCTTTACATACTAATGTCATGTCAGGCTAAGTACAATAGAATTTAGTCGTAAGCTTACCCAACATATGACTTTCAACTGTTTGAGAGAGGTTTCAGAGACTGTACAGTATTTGCATTTTGACAGAGGAAAATTATGAATATTTGCTCTATCCTTTCTAGGTAAGTAAAAAAACCTTAAATTTATGGAGAAATTTGGTTTAACATAACAAGTCTTATAAATATCTTAGATTAAGCATACAAAATTCAATTACTCAAGCAAGGTAGTAGGGATACAACACTTTTTCCTTCTTATTTAAAGGCAAATTATGGGAATAAACTCATTGTTCTAAACAATGAGTAGTATCAGTACTATTTTTTTAATGACTTACATCTTGATTCAACATATAATACATCTTTAAAATAATACTTTCTTTTCCTCAGAAGGGATCCATAGTCATTTTGCAAGAGAATTTCTTAACCACATAATGTTTCTTAACAACTCAAGATATTTAAGACATTTAAATATATTTCAAATGCTTCCTCCAATTCTTATTGTTAAATCCTGAAGTTTCTAATTAGCACAGAGTTCTTTCTTACAACTATTTTCTGTTTGAGAATGAAAAAAAAATTCACTGTCAACACATTAGTGTAATATAAACGTAGGTAATTTCAAAGCCATTATTGCTTTCAAAAGTGATAACACTTCATACTATAATAATTTAGCCACATGTTACACTTTGATTCTTTTATTTACTGAACAGCCACTACAAGCTGGCACTGTGCTCTGAGGTTATGAATATGAAAGGATAAAACTCTAAAATCAAAGTGCTTATGATCAGGGTTACCTAGCTTGTCAAATAAAAAAAACAAAATGCCCAGTTGGATATGAATTCCAGATAAAAAATTTTTAGCATAAATGTGTACCAAATATCTCCTAGGACATACTTAGACTAAATAAAAAAATTGTTGTTCATCAGGATTCAAATTTAACTGGGCATTCAGCATTTTTATCTGGCAAGCCAATTATGAAATAATAGAAGAGTAACAAAAGACGTTATTTCTTCTAAAAAATGTAAAGAGTTGTATTAATGCTATAAAACAGGGACTTAACCATGTTATACAGATTCAGAGTTGGGAGATCAGAGGATTTATTAAAAGGTTATTTCCGAACTGGGTCTCAAGCAAGACTGATTTAGAGAGATGATCATCATTCATGTTCCAGAAAAGGAGAAAGCGTGAGTAAAGGTGGATGGGAAAGAAGGAGCCAAAAATATCTGGTAGTATAGTCAGTATCAACTGGCAAAGAGATTCATACCGGGAGATAGTAAAAAGGAGTATCACAAACAGTATATGTAGAAGTCCCAAGTCATAAATTAAGAAGGATATTAATTATAAATTCTAGGGTATAATAGTCTAAACTATAGGTTGGTGGCGTTTTTTCTACCAGGGGAAAAAAAAAATCTCTATCAAGAGCGATAGCCCCCTCTGCTGATCGAAAGTAGAAAAATCCTCAACGGCTATCAAAGATCATTGTAATGTTGAGACAAAGACGGGACGTTTCATTAATAAACTATCTGGAAATATTAGCGATATCTTGGAAGATCTTCTTTAAAGCTAAGCATGTGTATTTTTCTATATACCGCTATTCAGAAACTTCTCAGTGACAGAAAAGACCTGAAAAGTTGGGGGATTCATTCAAAACCATTAAATGGAAAATGTCAAATTGCTTAAATGAAGTTTTCCAAAGGTCTTTCTTCCTCCCCATGCCTGTCTTTTCTGCCTAATCTCACTGAAATTAGGGCAAACCCTAAATATGTTATTAAATGGATTTTCTAGCCACCTAGGTGAGAGCTATGCATAAACAAGTCTCGCTCTGCAGCTTCTAAAAATACTGTTTCCATTCAAAATCCACTAAAACATAAATGCCAGAAGAGGGGCTTGCCAATCTGCACTTTTTAAAAAAAATTTTTTTATGCATTTATTTGACAGAGAGTGAGAGAGCACAAGCAAGGGGACCAGCAGAGGGAGAGGGAGAAGCAGACTCCCTGTTGAGCAGGGAACCTGATGCTGGGCTCCATCACAGGACCCTGGAATCATGACCCCAGCTGAAGGCAGGAAAGCGTGTAACCAACTGAGCCACCCAGACGCCCCCAGTCTTCACTTTTAACAATTGCCCCCAAGTGATTCTTTTCAAACTAGTGTAGGAAACACTTCTCAGATACAAATATTCCTTAACAAACTCAAACTCTTCAGCTAACTTGTTGCTGAACAGCTGACTCCTGATTATTCTCAATTAATTAGCACCACCTGTTTAACAAAAGTGAATCGCTCCCCATTGTCTATTAGATCAACTCTAAAACTTCTCTCTGGCAGGAATTCAGGCTCTCTACCAGCTGGTCTTGTCTCCTATGCTCACATCCATGTCTAAAGACCCAATTCCAGCCAGGCTGCTCCTCCCCTGGTCCCCACTCTACTTTGTATCTCCCTGCACAACAATTACCCTGCAGGAAAAGGGGACTTCACTTCTTTTGAGCCTTAGTTCAAGTCTCCACATTTACAGCTGACTTAGACAGCCTGTCATGTCTTTGTCACCAAAAAAATCTAAACAAGAATATTTATTCCAGGGGTGCCTGGGTGGCTCAGTGGGTTAAGGCCTCTGCCTTCAGCTCAGGTCATGGTCTCAGGGTGCTGGGATCCAGCCTCACATCAAGCTTTTTGCTCAGCAGGGAGCCTGCTTCGTCCTCTCTCTCTGCCTGCCTCTCTGCCTACTTGTGATCTCTATCTGTCAAATAAATAAATAACATCTTTAAAAAAAATTTATTCCAGCTGCTCAATGTGCATACCCTTAGAAAAGTGCCAATAACATGATACTCTCGGTCTTATTCATTTTTTTTTTTATGTTTAACTAAGCTTACAGACATTATAGTGTGGTTGTGGGGCCAGCCTACCTCATGGCCAGCTCTCCATGTATCAGAGGTAGGTCTCAGCTATCCAGCAAAAATGTCTAGCCATTTTTTTAGTGTGTATATATATACGTATATATATATATACACACACACACACAATGGGATCTGTCATGACTCTGTGCACACTAAAGCCCTTTAATAAATACTGGAGGACTTGACTACAGTGTGTCCAATCCTTATCATGCCTTACTTAGCATAAAGTCACTTTAGTAATTCCAAACCTGTGGAATTCATTAATACTTCAATTTCTAGCTATATGACTGACTAGTTAACCTGAAAACATCAACCTGACAGTATGACAGGTGCTATATAAGGATAAGCAAATATTCTTTAAGATATATTAAAGACAAAATTTTTATAAGATTTTATTTATTTTTATGAGAGAGAGAAGAGTGAGTGAGTCAAATGGGGGTGGGAGACGGGCCAGAGGGAAAAAAGACTCCCCACTGAGCAGGGAGCCTGACGCGGGGCTCCATCCCAGGACCCTGGGATCATGACCTGAGCCGAAGGCAGATGCTTAACTGACTGAGCCACCCAGGGGCCCCTAAAAACAAATTTTTTAAATCACTTCCCATATACCCATCATCCAGCCAAACAACCATCAACCACAGTCAACCCACTGCCCCATCGAAACTCCCACCCACTCCTTTCAGTCCATGTACTATGTGAAAGCAAGTTTTTTATACCACCTGTATGGATTTGCATATTAATCACTAAAAGGAATGACTTTTTTTTTTTAACAAACTATATGTCAGTATTACACCTCAAGTATTCCTTACTATTCTTAAATATCCGGAGTATAAATTTCTAATTGCCTCTTAACCATCATTAGTGGATATTTTTAAGCATTAAAAAAATTCCAGATCTATTTCTTAAAAAATAAGAGAGTCAAGATATTATCAAATTTTTTTTAAATTAAAGTGCCAAAAAAATTATAAATGCCAGGCATGTTTGACACAGAACCAAACAGAACTAGTGATTAAGAAATAAATGTACTTGCTACAGCAGAAGCCCCCTGAATATTCAAACTTTAAGGCTATTATGTTCACTTTTCTGACATAAGATTTCTGTCTGCAATTAGTGTCTGCTGTCGTGAGCTAGAACATCAAGCTGCTCTGTCTATGTATATTCAGGGCTGAATTTCAGCCAGATCCCTGCAGAGTGTATGAAATGTAGAATATATCCCATAACAGTTTGTTACTTGATTTGCAATGACCAAAACTGCCTTGGACTAAACACTCTTGCCTATTTAACAAGCATCAGTTTGATGCGGGAGCGCCCATCATGCACTAATTAGACAAACAAATAAATAGACCTAAACAGAGCAGAACTTACATATCCAGATCATCCGATGAAGTTGCACACTAGTTGTACTAGCTTCCTATTGCTACAAAGCAAATTACTATAGACTTAGTGGCTTTCAGCAATCCCCATTTGTTATTTCACAGTTGGGTAGGTCAGGAGTCTGGGATAACATGACTGGGTTCTCTCCTTAGGGTCTCACAGGGCTGCAGTGAAGGTGTCAGCAGGCTTGTCTGTTACCTAAAGGATGTAGTAGAATCCACTTCCAAATTCATAAAGGTTATTGGCTGAATTTCATTCCTTTGCCATTGTAGGACTGAGGTCCCTATTTCCTTGCTGGGTATCAGATCCTAGGGGTCATGTGTAATCCATGGCACGTGGTCCCCTCTGTTTTGAAAACCAGTAACAGTGCACCACATGTCCCTCAAGCTTTGGATCTCTGACTTCATTCTTTTCTACCAGTTGTTACAACTCTGCTTTTAAAGGGCTTGTGAGATTATATTATGCCCACCCAGATCACCTCCCTTTTTCCAAATAATGTAATCATGGGATTTGTATCTCATTCCAATACTCTTAAAGTGGGGGGAGTCTACAAAGGCAAGAGTCATTGGGGTCACTCATAATCTGCCTACTATATAACTACTGAGTTATGTTTTATTTTTTTAAAAAGTTTGTGTTTATTAATACAACAAACATTATGGCTGTCCAGCTATATGCCAGGGCTCTTCATACAACGTTTAATAAACCATGGTCAGCACCCTCAAGGAGAGTGACTTATGAATCTATCTTTACTGTGACGAATGTAGCAACAGAGATCCTAAAATGTTCACTGGTGAGGCACAAAGGAGGGAGGGAGGAATCTGAATCTTGCAGGATTGTAGGTGGGTAGTTGCTTAGGATGAGTATACTAAAGCCCCAGAACAGATCTCAGAGGACCTTGCATATCACACCAAAGAATTTTTATTCTACTCTGTAGATAGGAGAGAGACATGGGTGGTTATTACGCAAGAGAACGATGTGAGATTCTCCCGAACACCAGACACTGAGACTGTGAAGTTATCGCCGGCAATAAATGGTAAAATACCAGCCACACCATATGCAAACTGACTCACTATTACCGTTACTGCATTTGGGAGAAGTGAATTCTGATGACCTCGTGGCCAAACATGTTGGTGCAATCTTCAAAAGAACTTGATTTATAACCAGACCATCACCTAGGCACTGAGAAAATCTGACTCAGCCTGACATCTCCTCCATTACTATCCTGTGACAAATTTCTAATTTGCCATAATCTACGTCATACTTCCAAAATTCCATGACTTTCTCACCCACCCTCTTCCAGGCTTTTCAACTACCTACAAAAAAGGTTTTCTTTTATATACTAGATTTAAAGCTTTGCACACATTTAAAAAAAAAAAAAAAACGCACATTTTATACCTGCTGTTGCTTCCTGAGAAAAGGTTACAGGAATCTCAAGTAAATTTTAATGAGTTGGATTCTTAGGTCTCAGAACTGATTTATGTGGGGGAAAGCATTTGAGATTTTGTAGTAAGTTCATGGTCGACATGAATTATCATGTAGGTGTACGCCATTCCACATACAGAGTCCTCTTATTTTAAAAAGTAACCAAGTTACAGAAACTGGATAATTTTTAAATGTCACTGTTGGATCTCAGCTAAGTATTTAGAAAATCAAATTTCTGCTTCCTAGAAGTGACTCATCATTAAGTTTTTATCAGTGAAATACATTGTTTAAGGAAATAAAAGTGAGAGAGAAAAAACTATTTCCTGATTAAGATGGGGGGGATTAAGTAGCTCCCTTCCCATTATGTTCTGTCTTTGTATGTCCATTCTCATCTCCCTCGTGTTACCAGACACGTGTATGACCAGATTCTATTTGAAGTTTCAGTTCAACTAGTCTCCCCTTAGAATGGAGTTTTCTGCCAAAATCTATAAGTAGAGAATGAGAAGAGCATGAACATTCAAGGTTTCTGACTTACAAGAAGACCGGCCTCAGGGCTCCTGGGTGGCTCAGTCAGTTTGTTGTCTGCCTTCAGCTCAGGTCATGGTCCCAGGGTCCTGGGATAGAGACCCATGTCCAGCTCCCTGTTCACCGGGAGTCTTCTTCTTCTGCTTCTTCTGTGTATGTGTGCTTTCTCTCTCTCAAACAAATAAATAAATCTTAGGGGAAAAAAAAATAAAGATCAACATTTTTTAAATAGGAAAGATCAAAAATCAACATATTAGTAGAAACTCAAAAGAATATAATGTCATCTTTTGTACAGGTATTATTTCAGAAATTCATATTGTTATAAGGTTAACGGGAAATTTTAAGGCTCCTAAAAAATACCTTTTGAACTATCTAAATTTCTCAAAAACCGTTTTATTTTATTCAACTAAAAAAAGTTTTCCAAGAACCTACTGTGTGCCAGCATTCTGCTAGACATGGGAAATATAATAATGAATAAGATACTTCATCAGATTTTATTTTAACCAGAGGGTGTTAGGAGTCTTGTCCAATCTTTTCAAACACCAACTGGATATAGGAAGTGGGGGATTTTTTTTTGCTTCTTTTTTCTTTCATTTTTATTGAGATTTAATTGGCATGTAAAATGATGTAAGTTTAGGTGCACAATTTGTTTACTTTTTTGATACTTTTATATTAAAAAATAATTACTAATATAGTGTTGCTAATACCTCCATCCCATCACATACCTACCATTTTCTTTTTTGTGTGTGTGATGAGAACATTTAAGATCTACTCTCCTAGCAACTTGGAATATATAATACAGTGGTATTAACTATAGTCACCATACTGTATCTTACTTAGATCCCAGAACTCATTCATCTTGTAACTGGAAGATTGTACACTTTGACCACACATCTTCTCCTTTCCCCCATCACACGGCCCCTAGCCATGACCATTCTACTCTTCTATGAGTCTGGCTTTTTTAGATTCTACTTATGAGTGAAATTATACAGTATTTGCCTTTCTCTGTCTGACTTATTTCACATATCCTATACCTTCAAGCTCTTTCCATGTCATCACGGGTGGCAGAGTTTCCTTCTTTCTCATGCTGGATAGTGTTTCACACATATAGGCCACATGTTTTTGATCCCTTCACTTATTGACAGACACTTAGGTTGTTTCCATAACTTGGCTATTAAATAAAACAATCATCCCAGCCAGATGTTGTATCTTCTCACTCTGAAGAATCCAATTTATGTTTGTCTTCTTAGAGCCCTCAGCCCGTTCTTCTTTGTATTCAAATTATTTCCTTTTAATCACCTCTGTCAGACATCACTGCTCACTATACCCTACCCCACCCCAACATGCCTTTTCTGAACTAAATCTCCTAAAACAAGGACTTTCTGTTTCTTTCAAAGCCCTCAGCACAAGTGTTAAGGAAATATTTGCCAAATTGAAATGTATTCATTAAATACATGTAATTGTCAATAACTTTGGTGACTTAATGAAGAAGTTTCATGATGCTTCACAGCACTTATTCCTCTGGCCTCACAGAGTTATGGAAAAAATCTATTATTTTGCCTTTTCCTGGAGTAGCAAAGTTGCCAATACACATAAAGCCCATTGAACAGTACTAAGAAATAAAATATTATTTTCTGAAACAGCATTAGAAAATGGATTGTCAACAATTTAAAGACCATGTTGTCCAATTCCAAGGGTAACTCCCAGAATCGTTTGGTATCCACAGAGCAGATCAGCCAAATTTCTATGAGATGGGCCCCTGGGCAATTTTACAGATTGAAAAATTAACTTTCCTTGCCTTAAAAAATACAACAATTGGATAATTTCTACTAACATATATAAGGGTATATAAATCTTTGTTTCAATATCAGCCAAGATATTAGATACATTGAAGAATTTGGAGCATTAGCAAATATTTCTGGAACTTTAGATAATTAGATGATAATAATAGTTTTCAAGAACAAAACTCAATTCACTTAATCTACCAACAGGCTCTAAATTCACAGATTTTGAGTACAAACTAGAACACCTAACTTTGGACTGGAAATCTTCTAAGTGACAAATAGCTTGCTCTCATGCTACCAAGAACAATGGAAAATGCCTTATGAGTAATTTTCTTGATGGTAAGGACCTTATCTTATCTTTTCATGAGATATAAACATACTAAAAATAAAATAATTCCTACTCTCAACCACACTCTACCATTCTAACACTCCTTGAAATCAGATAGAATCTTTTTGCATCAGCAAACGTTTTTAGCAATGTCCTCTTCAACTTGATTCTCCTAGTATTAAAAGCATTCATATTTTGGAAGGCACCTTACCAAAGCACTGTTAGCCTAAGCATTAATTTGACAGTGTCTGGCAGGGAAAGATTCTCTAGAGGGGTCTTTTCCTGGGAGAGGAAGACAAGATATTTTATAAGGCAAGAGAGCATCACCAATGTGTAAAAGAACTGCTATGGGATAAAGTCAAAGGAAAGAGAGGGTGGCGAGGAACAAGTACCAGAGGCAAAGATAAGCGAATGCCAGAGTGGGAAACACTCAAGTCTGAATTCCTTCACAGTTTTCACATCATTGGTAAGTGTGTTGAAAGTAAAGTCCAAAACAACATAAGAAAATCAAATTTTAATAACAAAGAGCAACAAGACTCCATAGTATGTAAATAGCTTCTAGCTCAGTACATGCGTCATTTCTAATATGGATTTTGTTAAAACGCTCATTCAGCTCCAGCTGAGTAGAGAATATTAATTTTTGTTAACATTTTGCAGAATAATGGAGTTATTTGTTGGTAGAAATCAATTTCGAACAATGGTTACATGAAGTCTTTTTGTGATGTAAAACAATATTAGGTTTGCTTACATGATTTTTGTGAGTATTTCTGTTTTGGTTGCCATGTAAACTGCAGAATTAACTTTTATGCATTTTGTATTTACTTGTTCGTTTTGAAAATATATATTTATTAAACCACTATTATAAGTAAAATGTTTTGCTAGAATATCATAGAAAATAAAGTGTTTGATTTAGAGGCTTTGACCTACTTGGGATAAAATAGAGATAAAAATATTAATGAAAATCATTGGCACAAGATAAACATCTATATGTTTACTTTCCATATTGTGAATTTTTTTATTTTTTATTTATTTTCAGCATAACAGTATTCATTATTTTTTCACCACACCCAGTGCTCCATGCAATCCATGCCCTCTCTAATACCCACCATCTGGTACCCCGACCTCCCACCATCCTGCCCCTTCAAAACCCTCAGGTTGTTTTTCAGAGTCCATAGTCTCTCATGGTTCATATGAATTTTAATTTATTTTACAACTAGTACATTTTTATCATTTCTAAAAACTAGAAAACCAGATGAAATGTTTTATATTTCATTTTATTTTATTTCATTTTATTTTATGTATGTAATCTCTTCTTCTTGATAGACAATATTAAGACTTTATCTTTAATCTTTCAATCCTTACCCCCACACATATTAGTGAATCATATGTAGGAGGGAAAAAATTAAGCATCCATAGTTCTGTGATGGCTTAGAAGGATACTGTTTGTCATGGGAGCTCTTTGTTGTTCACAGTGCAGAATGCAGTTGTAGGAGATAAAAAGTTATTAAAAAAAAATAATCAAGACTGTAGTCCTAACCATCTCTTTTCTGTTTGTTCTCTATTAAGTCTATTTCTTGGTCTCTTTCTCTCTCTCTCCTTCTTCCTCTTTCTCACTCTTTTTTTTTTTTTTCCTTTCCTTATTTGGTTTGTTTCTTAAATTCTACATATCAGTGAGATGGTTATCAGAGGGGAGGTGAGTTTGGGGGGGATGAGAAAAATAGGTGAAGGGAATGAAAAGTACACTTACCATAATGAGCACTGAGTAATGTATAGAGTTGTTGAATCACTACGTTGGACATCTGAAACTAATAGACACTGTATGTTAACTATACTGGAACTGAAATTTAAAACTTAATATTAAAAAAAGGAACCACCATGGAAAGAAGACTGGAGGGAAATATACCATTCTTTGGATGATTTTTTTAAAAAGGCTCCAGTCTTATTTGTCTATTTTTACTTTTTTTTTTTTGCTTTTATTTTTTTTAAATTAAATTTATTTATTTTCAGCATAACAGTATTCATTATTTTTGCACCACACCCAGTGCTCCATGCAATCCATGCCCTCTATAATACCCACCACCTGGTACCCCAACCTCCCACCACCCCCCGCCACTTCAAACCCCTCAGATTGTTTTTCAGAGTCCATAGTCTCTCATGGTTCACCTCCCCTTCCAATTTACCCCAACTCCCTTCTCCTCTCTAACTCTCATGTCCTCCATGCTATTTGTTATGCTCCACAAGTAAGTGAAACCATATGATAAGTGACTCTCTCTGCTTGACTGATTTCACTCAGCATAATCTCTTCCAGTCCCGTCCATGTTGCTACAAAAGTTGGGTATTCGCCCTTTCTGATGGAGGCATAATACTCCATATGGACCACATGTTCCTTATCCATTCGTCCGTTGGGGGCATCTTGGTTCTTTCCATAGTTTGACAACCGTGGCCATTGCTGCTATAAACATTGGGGTACAGATGGCCCTTCTTTTCACTACATCTGTATCTTTGGGGTAAATACCCAGGAGTGCAATGGCAGGGTCATAGAGAAGTTCTATTTTTAATTTCTTGAGGAATCTCCACACTGTTCTCCAAAGAGGCTGCACCAACTTGCATTCCCACCAACATTGGAAGAGGGTTCCCCTTTCTCCACATCCTCTCCAACACATGTTGTTTCCTGTCTTGTTAATTTTGGCCATTCTAACTGGTGTAAGGTGATATCTCAATGTGGTTTTAATTTGAATCTCTCTGAGGGCTAGTGATGATGAACATTTTTTTCATGTGTCTGATAGCCATTTGTATGTCTTCATTGGAGAAGTGTCTGTTCATATCTTCTGCCCATTTTTTTTTTTATATGATTGCCTGTTTTGTGTGTGTTGAGTTTGAGTTCATTATAGATCCTGGATATCAACCTTTTGTCTGTACTGTCATTTGCAAATATCTTCTCCCATTCCGTGGGTTGCCTCTTTGTTTTTTGACTGTTTCTTTGCTGTGCAGAAGCTTTTTTTTTTATTTTGATGAAGTCCCAAAAGTTTATTTTTGCTTTTGTTTCCTTTGCCTTTGGAGACATATCTTGAAAGAAGTTGCTGTGGCTGATATCAAAGAGATTACTGTCTATGTTCTCCTCTAGGATTCTGATGGATTCTTGTCTTATGTTGAGGTCTTTTATCCATTTTGAGTTTATCTTTGTGTACAGTGTAAGAGAATGGTCGAGTTTCATTCTTCTACATATAGCTGCACAGTTTTCCCAGCACCATTTATTGAAGAGACTGTCTTTTTTCCACTGTATATTTTTTCCTGTTTTGTCGAAGATTAATTGACCATAGAGTTGAGGGTCCATATCTGGGCTCTCTACTCTGTTCCACTGGTCTATGTGTCTGTTTTTATGCCAGTACCATGCTGTCTTGGTGACCACAGCTTTGTAATATCAGAAGAGACCCCGAATCGCTAAGGATATGTTGAAAAACAAAAATAAAACTGGGGGCATCATGCTACCTGATTTCAAGCTTTATTTTTACTTTTGATGGCATATCCAAGAAATCATTGCCTTGGAACAATGTCATGAAGTTTTCACCTAAATTTTATAGGTTTAGATTTATAGATTTAAATCATTAATTCATTTTGAGATGTTTTTTCTTCTGTGTGGCATAAGAAATGGTCCTATTTCATTCTCTTGCATGTAGATACCTAGTTTTCCCAATACTTGGTTGAGATTATACTTATTCTGTTGTGTATTCTTGGTACCCTTATAGGAAATTGGTTGAGGGTTTATGCATTCTGTTCCATTGGCATGTAAGTCTCTTTTTATTCTAACACTATACTGTTTTAATGACTGTAGCTTTGTAATATACTTTGAAATCAGGAAATCTGATGCCTCCAGGTCTGCTATTCTTTATCAAGAATGTTATGACTATATAGAGTCTTTTGTGATTCTGCATCAATTTTAGGGTTTTTTCTCTTTCTTAAAGCATGCTATTGGGATTTTGATACAGACTGCATTGAATCTATAGATATCCTTGGGTAATATGAACATTTTAACAATATTAAGTCTTCCAATCCATAGATATGAAATGTCTTTCCATTTTATTAGCCAGTCACAGAAGGACAAATACTGTGTGATTTCATTTATATGAGATATTTAAAAGTCAGACTCATAAGCAGAGTATAGAATGATGATTGCCAGAGGCTGAGAGGAAAGGAAAGTGGGAAGTTGTTGTTCAATGGATATAAAGTTTCAGTTATAAAAAATAAGTAAGTCCTGGGAATGTGCTGTACATAATTGTGTCTATAGATAATGATACTGTATTCTGTACTCAAAAGTTTGTTAAGAGTCTAGATCTCATGTTTAATGTCCATACTACAATTTTTCTTAAAAAGTGAGAAATATTGGGGCGCCTGGGTGGCTCAGTGGGTTTAAAGCCTTTAACTCAGTGGGTTAAAGCCTTTGCCTTCAGCCCAGGTCATCATCCCAGGGTCCTGGGATTGAGCCCCACATCGGGCTCTTTGCTCAGCAGGGAGCCTGATTCCCCCTCTCTCTCTCTGCCTGCCTCGCTGCCTCCTTGTGATCTCTGTCTGTCAAATAAATAAATAAATTCTTTTAAAAAAAAGTAAGAAATATTGGCTTGGATCATTTACATATAAAAGGGCACTGAAAAAGGAAAATAAAAGACAGATGTGGAATATGAAAGGGAAAAAGAAAAGTGTAATGAAAATGAATGTGATACTGTGATAGAGGGAAATTAAGCTTTGACTATAATATGCAGTGTGTGTGAGAGAGAGAAAGGGAGAAAGGACAGAAGAAACTTTAAGACGTGTGTGTCAACTATGCTAATATAATGATTTAAATATCTTTTCAAGTGTTTGGAATATGTTGTACTGATATTTACTTAAATGAAGACCAAGAATCATATATTTACATGTTTTATATAATGCCTGTGGAATTTCTACCAATTCCATAATCTTTCCCCTTTTGGGAGCTAAGATGGAAACATAATAGAAGGACTCCAGGCTTACCTTATCCCTCAAACACAGCTAGGTCACTATCATATCATTTCAAATACCCAAGAAGTTGATCTGAGGACTGACAGAACAAGATGTACAACTAGAGGGAGAGAAGAAACCATCCTGAGGAAAGTAGAAGGTGAAGAGACATGGTTTGGGGAGAAATGGATCAGGGGACTGCAGAGGGGAGGAAGCCTGGTCAGGTGTCCAAGGGAGCATGGAGTGCACGGGAAAGTGCACAAGAACACTTCCCCAAAGCCATCTTCTGGGAAAATAAAAGGGGTTGATTTTCATGAGTTTTTGCAACGAGTAGGACTCAAAGAGTGGAGTTTTAAAGGTTGGCAGGCTTCGCTGGGATAGAGTCCTGAGGGCACTGCCATACTCCTGGAAAGAAGGCAGACAAGCAACACCATGGCAGATTGCATGATCTGAGAATCTCCTAGAGTGCATGAAGAGAGACTCTTCAGTCTTTGTGGAGTGCATCTGTGGGAGGTGGTGTTCACAGAGATGCCTCTTGAGGGACAAAAGAGCCATGGGGTGTTGGAGGGGATGTGGAGAAAAGGGAACCCTCTTCCACTGTTGGTGGGAATGCAAGTTGGTGCAGCCTATTTGGAGAACAGTGTGGAGATTCCTCAAGAAATTAAAAATAGAACTTCCCTATGACCCTGCCATTGCACTCCTGGGTATTTACCCCAAAGATACAGATGTCGTGAGAAGAAGGGCCATCTGTACCCCAATGTTTATAGCAGCAATGGCCACGGTTGTCAAACTATGGAAAGAACCAAGATGCCCCCAACGGACGAATGGGTAAGGAAGATGTGGTCCATATTCACTACGGAGTATTATGCCTTCATCAGAAAGGATGAATACCCAACTTTTGTAGCAACATGGATGGGACTGGAAGAGATTATGCTGAGTGAAATAAGTCAAGCAGAGAGAGTCACTTATCATATGGTTTCACTTATTTGTGGAGCATAACAAATATCATGGAGGTCAACGGGTGTTAGAGAGGAGAAGGGAGTTGGGGTAAATTGGAAGGGGAGGTGAATCATGAGAGACTATGGACTCTGAAAAACAATCTGAGGGGTTTGAAGTGGCGGGGGGGTGGGAGGTTGGGGGAACCAGGTGGTGGGTATTATAGAGGGCACGGATTGCATGGAGCACTGGGTGTGGTGCAAAAATAATGAATACTGTTATGCTGAAAATAAATAATTTTTTTTAAAAAGCCATGGGGGCGCCATTTCCCTCCCCTGCACCTCAGCATAGGCACACAGATACCTGCTGAGGACAGCTAACCTAGGCACTGGCTCTTTGGTCTGCTTTTGTTCCAAATCCCATGCCCCTGTGCTTTGGCACAACTGCCCTTCTCAGTCAAACCTGCATCTGTCCCAGTGCAGGCCACTGCCATGTATGTCCCTGGAGTTTGGAATTTTAAAAGTCCTCATACTTGGCTGAAATAGAGTCCAAAGTGTACTGCACTGGCTCCAAGGAGGTAGGCAACCTGGACACAGTGTGAAAACAGAGAAATGCTAGGATGCATAGGGGGGCAGTTATTCACTCTTCTGGAAGTGCTTTCCTAAGAGCAGCAACCACAGAGACTCTTCTCCTAGGACAAAAGAGCTAGATAGCACCATCTCCCTCCCCTGCCCCTCAGCATAAACCAACTTCAGTAAACAACACAGCGCCAACACTGGCTACCTAACCTGCTTACACCAAGTCCCAAGATCCCCCCTCTACCCACCTTGATCTGTCAGTACTGATTTTCCCAGGCAAGTGTGCCTAAGACCAGAACAGCAGGCCCCTTCCCCAGAAGACCAGCAGAAACCCTGGCACATACCATGTCTACCAACCACAGAGTTCTGCAAGCTACAGTTCTAGTGGCAGTAGCACCAGACCGTGCCTAGTTAAAACTTGCCACACTCTGGTCAAGGTCCAAACACTATCCATTGCAGGCAAGAAGAGCCTCTATAAATGACTGACCTAAGGGATAAAGCAGCAAAAACACAGCAGCAGAGTGTACACAGCACAGCCAGAGACACTCCCTGAAGCACTAGGCCTCTTCTACAGAAAGGCATTACATTCAGGAGCAGAAAACATAAGAGACTTTTCTAACACAGAGAAGAAGACTGAGATCTAGACAAAATGCCAAGACACAGGAATTCATGCCCACAGAGAGAACAAGAAAAGGTCACAGCCATATATCTAATGGAAACAGATAGAAATAATAGGCCTGATGGAGAATTTAAAGCAACAATTATAAGGATACTCACGGGGCTTGATAAAAGCATGGAAGATATCAGGGAGACCCCTACCATAGAGATAAAACAGTTGGAAATGAAAAATGAAACAACTGAGATTCAAAACCATCTGGATGTAATGACCACAAGAATGGAAGAAGCAGAGGAATGGATAAGTGATATGAAAGATATAATAATGGGAAATAAAGAAGCTGAATAAAAGAGAGAAAGGAGAATTATGGATTATGAGAATAGAGTTAGGATACTCAGTGATTGCATAAAACATAATAATGCTCCTACCATAAGAGTCCCAGAAGAAGAAAGAAAAGGGGACAGAAGGTTTATTTGAGAAAATAATAGCTGAACACTTCCCTAATCTGGGGAAGGAAAGAGACACCCAAATCCAGGAGGCAAAGAGAGCTCCCATCAAAATAAGAAAAAGTAGGCCAACACCAAGACATACTATAGTTAAGTTTGCAAAATAGAATAAACAAATAAAAAATCCGAAAAGCAGCAAGACAAAGGAAATCCCTAACTTACAGGGGAAGACCCCTAAGGCAGATCTCTCCACAGAAACTTGGCAGGCCAAAAAGAAGTGACAGGCTATATTCAACATGCTGAATGGGAAAAAAAATATGCAGCCAAAAATACTCTATGTAGCAAGACTATCATTCAGAAGAGGAGAGATTAAGTTTCGCAGACAGACAAAAACTGAAGGAGTTAGTGACCACTAAGCCAGCCCTGCAAGAAATATTAAAGGGGAGTTTTTGGGAAATAAAGACAAAAGTGACAAGTAGAAAGGAACAGAGAAAGTCTCCAGAAACTTATGACAAAACAAGTAACAAAGCACTAATAACTAATAAAGCACTAGGAACAAGTACTAAATACATATCTATAAAAAATTATTCTGAATATAAATGGACTAAATGCTCCAATCAATAAACATAGGGTGTCAGAATGGATAAACAAACAAGACCTATCTATATAACCCCATAAGAGGCTCATTTTAGTGCTAAACACAACTGCAGATTGAGATTGAAGGGATGGAGAAATACTTATCACACAAGTGGATGTCAAAAAAAAAAAAAAAAAAGCCAGAGTACTCACACTTAAATCAGACAAACTGCATTTTAAACCAAAGACTTTAACAAGAGATGAAGAAGAGCACTCTATCATAATAAGGGAACTAACTATCCAACAAAATCTAACAATTATAAATATTTATGACCTCCAAATGGGAGCAACCAAATATATAAAGCAATATATAAAGCAATCAGGAACAAACATAAACAAACTCGTTGATAATAATACAATAATAGTAGGGGACTTTAACACCCCACTTACATCAATGGACAGATCATCTAAGCAGAAAATCAAAAAGGAAACAATAGTTTTGAATGATACACTGTACCAGTAGGACCAGAAGATACATTCAGAAAATTCCCTCCTAAAGTAGCAGAAAACACATTCTTTTCAAGTACACATTGGACATTCTCCAGAATAAATTGCATCCTGGGTCACAAATCAGGCTTCAACAAGCACAAAAAAAATTAAGATCATACCATGCATCTTTCTGACCCTGGTGCTATGAAACTTGAAGTCAACTACAAGGAAAAAAAACTGGGAAAGACCTCAAATACACACAGGTTAAACAACATGCTACTAAAGATGAATGGGTCAACCCAGAAATAAAAGAAGAAATAGAAAAAAATACATAGAAATGAAAACATGACAGTCTGAAACCTTGGAGATGCTCCAAGAGTAGTCATTAAGAGGGAAGTATATAGCAATACAGGCCTACCTCAAGAAGCAAGAAAAGTTCCACATAAACAACCTAACCATACACCTAAAGGAGCTAGAAGGAGAACAAAAAACAAAGTCTAAAAGCAGCTGAAGATAGAAAATAAGAAAGATTAGAGCAAAAATAAATGATACAGATACTAAAAAAATGAAATCAAAACAAAAACATTAGAACAGATCAATGAATCCAGGAGCTGGTTCTTTGAAAGAATTAATAACATTCATTAGCCCCTAGCCAGACTTATCAAGAAGAAAAGAGAAAAGACTCAAATAAATAAAATCACAAATGGGAGAGGAGAAGTAACAACACCAGAGAGATACAATTATAAAAGAATATTATGAAAAACTATATGCAAACAAATTGGACAATCTGAAAGAAGTAGATAAATTCCTAGAAACATATAAACTACTAAAACTCAAACAGGAAGAAATAGAAAACTTGAACAGACCAATAACCAACAAAAACATCAAATTAGTAATTAAAAATCTCCCAAGAAACGAAATTCCAGGGACAGATGGCTTCCCAGAGGAATTCTACAAAACATTTCAAGAAGAGTTAATACTTACTCTTCTCAAACTATTCCAAAAAATAGAAATGGAAGGAAAACATCCAAACTTATTCTATGAAGCTATCATTACCCTGATTCCAAAACCAAAGACTCCACTAACAAAGGGAACTATAGGCCAATATTCCTGATAAACATGGATGCAAAAATTCTGAACAAAATACTAGCAAATCAAATCCAACAGTACCTTGAAAAAATCATTCACCACAATCGAGTGGGATTTATTTCCAAATCTTTAAGGGTGATTCAATATTTGCAAATCAATCAACACAATACACCACTTTAATAAAAGAAAGTATAAGAACCATATGATCCTCTCAATGGATGTAGAAAAAGCATTTGACAAAGTTCAGCATCATTCAAGATAAAAACTCTTAACAATAATGATAGAGGGAACATATCTCAAAATCATAAAGGCCATAGGTGAAAAAACCCAGAGCTAATATCATCCTCAGTGGGGAAAAACTGAGAGCTTATACTCTATGATCATGACCGAGACAGGGATGTCTACTCTCACCACTGTCATTTAACATAGTACTGGAAGTTCTGGTCTCAGCAAACAGACAGCACAAAGAAAAGGCATCCAAATTGGCAAGAAAGCAGTCAAACCTTCACTATTTGCAGACAACATGATACTCTAAATAGAAAACCCAAAAGACTCCACTGGTATGCTAATACAGTAGAATCGCAGATCAGTGATGCACAAGATCAATGGACAGACATCTGTTACATTTCTATACACCAATAATGAAGCAGCAGAAAGAGAAATCAAGGAATTGATCCCTTTTACACCTGCAAAACCGTAAGATACCTAGGAATAAACCTAACCAAAGAGGTAAAATATTTGTACTCTGAAAACTGCCAGGAAGGGCCAGAAATCTCTGTCTCGATGGATGAAAGATTCCTCCAGATTTTGCTGGGAAAGAGAGAAGAAGGCAAGGGGGTCAATGCTCAGAGACAAAGACCCTTTGCTCTTCTTTCCTCCCACTTTTATTGGTGCTTCAGGATAATCACAAATCCTTATCACTGTTTCTTACGCCAGTGATTTGTGACAAGGGGTCTTACTGAAACTAGGAGGATCTGTTTACAAGAAAGATACCCTGATATGCTAATCTGCATGGTCTACTAGTTTTGCTAAACATAGCCCAAGGGACAATGCATACATCTCTCTTAGATCACCTGGCTGCTTTTGGGCTAAGAAAGCTTCAGGGAAGGCAATTCTGTGGGGGCACTCCTACTGCAGAGTTGTCACGTAGGCCTCAGCATTCCAAAGGCTTATGCCCTTTTCCAAAACCTTCCCTCACCCCCAGTGGCCTCTGTGTTACCTTTTATCAAGCCAGGTATTATGGCTGATTTCATGTCCTAGATTAACCCCAACAGAAAACCATAAAACAGTGATGAAAGACATTGAAGATGACACAAAGAAAAATGGAAAAATATTCCATGCCCATGGATTGGAAGAACAAATATTGTTAAAATATCTACGCTGCCCAAAGCAAACTACAGATTTAATGTAATCCCTATCAAAATACCATCAGCATTTTTCACAGACCTATAACAAACAATCCTAAAATTTGTATGGAACCACAAAAGATCTGGAATAGGCAAAGCAATCTTGAAAACAGAGCAAAGCTGGAGATATCACAATTCTGGACTTCAAGTTATATTACAAAGCTGTGGTGATCAAGACAATATGGCATTGGCACAAAAACAAACACATAAATCAAGGGAACAGAGTAGAAAACCCAGAAATGAACCCACAACTGTATGGTCAATTAATCTTTGACAAGCAGGAAAGAATATCCAATAGAAAAAGACAGTCTCTTCAATAAATGTTGTTGGGGGGCAGAGGGGTCAGTCAGTCAGCTGTCTACCTTCAGCTCAGGTCATGAATCAGGGTCCTGGGATCAAGCCCTGCATCGGGCTTCCCGCTCAGTGGGAAGCCTACTTCTCCCTCTCTGGTGCTCCCTCTGCCTGTGCTCTCTCTCAAATAAATAAAATATTTTTTTTAATGTTATTGGGAAAAGCAGGAAAGAATAACACAATGGGGGAAAAGATAGTCTTCAACAAATGGTGTTGGGAAAACTGGACAGCAACATGCAAAAGAATGAAATGGGATCACTTTCTCTACACCATACACCACAAAAAATAAAATTTAAAATGGATGAGAGACCTAAATGTGAGACAAAAATCATCAAAATCCTAGAGAACATAGGCAACACCTCTTTGACATGAACCACAGTAGCTTCTTACCAGATATGCCTCCTGAGGGAAGAGAAACAAAAACAAAAGTGAATTATTGGGACTTCTGCACTATGAAGGAAACAATCAACAGCACTGAAAAGCAACCTTCAGAATGGGAGAAGACATTTGCAAATGACATATCTGATAAAGGGTTAATATCCAAAATACATAAAGAACTTATAAAACTGAACACCCAAAACCAAATAATCCAGTTAAGAAATGGGCAGAAAACACGAATAAACATTTTTCCAAAGACGACATCCCAATGGCTAACAGACACATGAAAAGATACTCAACATCACTCAACCTCAGGGGAATGCAAATCAAAACCACAATGAGATATCACTTCACACTTGTCGGAATGACTAAAATTAACAATGTAGGAAATAACATGTGTCAGTGAGGATACAGAGAAAGGGGGATCCTCTTATGCTGTTGGTGGGAATGAAAACTGGTACAGTACAACCACTCTGGAAAACAGTATGGAGATCCCTCACAAAGTTAAAAATAGAACTTCCCCATGATCCAGCAATTACACGACTAGGTATTTACCTAAAGAATACCAAAACACTGATTCAAAGGGATATATGCACCCCGATGTTTATAGCAATATTATCTAATAATAGCTAAATTATGGAAAGAAACCAAATATCCATCAACTGATGAATGGATAAAGAAGATGTAGTACAAACACACAAACACACACAAATGCCATGGAATATTACTCAGCCATAAAAGATTGAAATCTTGCCATTTGCAATAATGCAGATGGAGCTAGAGGGTATTATGCTAAGCTAAATAAGTCAGTCAGAGAAAGACAAATACCATGTAACTTCACTCATATGTGGTATTTAAGAAACAAAACAGATAAACATAAGGGGGAGAAAAAAGAGAGGGAGTCAAACCAGGAAACATACTTCTTTTTTTTCCTCAGACTCTTACCTATAGAGAACAATCTGAGGGTTACTAGAAGGGTGGTGGGCAGGGGGTAGCTGAACTAGGTGAAGGATATTATAAGGAGGACACTTATTGTGATGAGCCCTGGATAGTGTATGTAAGGGATGAATTATTAAATTCTACACCTGAAACTAATATTACACTGTATGTTAACTAACTGGAATTTAAATTAAAAATTTTAAAAATAGAGTATTTAGAGCCCCCCCAAAACTAAGACTGTACATTTCTGATATCTCCTTAAGCTAGTATTTTTGGACTTGACCCAGAAGTTATAGAAAAAAAATTTATGTATTTCTACATATATTTTAATTAACCCTTTGATATTAATATTTATTTTATTGTTTGGGGACTAAAATGTGTCCTGTGAAATTCATACATTTATTGTGAAATATATTTGTGACCTAGAATACCATTGATTATTACAAATGTTCTAAGGCAGTGTTAAAGAAAGTATATACACCCATTTTAAGAAGCAAAGCTTATAATATCCATACATATAAGTATGTATTTAATTGTAAAATTAACCTGGTTTATTATATTAATCATATGTGTATTTTTGGAAATATGATACACAAAATATCCTGACATTTCTTTCTTTATTCAGAACACCTGGAAATGATAGATAAAACCAAACAAGCCCCTTTAAATTAAGTGCTGAGATTTCCAGAAGTGAGGAAAATTCTTCAGAAGACAAACAGAAGTAGAATGTAGGCAGCAGGAATCAGAGACTGTGTTTTTTATGAGACTTTTAAGGGACAGGAAACATACCTTGTACTTACCCAAGGGAGCTGGAACTGAGAACCTACCACCCACATTTGTTAAAAGTTGTGGGGCTTCCAACACGCATAGAAGGGATGACTGTAACAGCACAAAAGACAGTAAAAGGAAACAAAAGTTCACCATTTCAAAATCAGTACACTCCATGTGAAGAGGTAAAGTCAAGCTTTGATGACTTAAAGGTACACAGTAAACCTAGAGCAACTACTGAAAGATAAAGCTAGCCATGGAAACCAAATGGCATTCTAAAAAAAATACTTATTTGTTACAAAAGAGGGCAACACAAAAGAACAGATAGGACAAACAACAAACAAAGAGCACAATGATAGATTTGAAGGTGCCCAAAAGCTTTTGATCTTGATGAAATCCCAATAGTTCATTTTTGCCCTTGCTTCCCTTGCCTTTTGCGTTGTTCC